>NW_024748181.1:0-6062 GCF_018991925.1 Homarus americanus
TATACAAAGATCAGTATAGGGTTAGAGTTCTTGATGTGATATGGTTAATAGTAATAATCTCTGGTGCTGCTGTTACTCACCTAACCTTCTCTGCCTCCCTTACCACTCGTGTTTGACCAGACTCATGGTGAGGATTTTTAGAGTTGATGAATAATTGATCTGAGTTCTGCAAAAAAAACAACTTTAGTGTCAGATTTCGTGTCTCCCCAGTTTTTGCCGGCAGCAGCATTTAGTGGTGTACCATCTAGGCAGTTGTACTCTCTCGCTTAGTACGGTCGTTGTAAGTCAGGAGAGATTCTACTTACTGAGAACAACCATTGATTATATCACCTGGGAAAAACTACAACTGTGTTTCTCTGTATTTAAGCTGGTAAAATTTTACTTCTTTTCTATGTTATCACCTGAAGAAAAATACGACTATTCTTCTATATTTCAATTGGGAAAAAATAAAGACTTTTTCAATATATTACCCTGAGAAAATAAGACTTTTCTCTATAAATAAGCTGGGGGAAAATAAGACTTCTTTTCTATATATAACTTTAAAAAATACCACCTTTTTGTATATATCAGAGACAAAAACATGACCAAATTTTCTATTTACTTTGAAAAAAAAATCCACACATCAAAGCCATTTTTTTCAGTTGCATAAATAAACACGTCCCTGTATAGTTAACATTATGATATAATTAGGGAATAATGTTGATAAATGACACACGACCACAAGTATACTGTAGTACAGTATACGTACAGTATTACTGTACGTATGCTAGAGTCATACAGTGTCCATAAATATCCAGGAATTATCTGTCAAGATTGTTAATTTTAAAATGGGTCAAACAATTTATGGAACCCCTGTAGAATGAGTGCCACCACCGTATAGTTGGTAAACATGTTGGCACTGTGGGCGGCCGGCCATGTCGTGACCCGAGACGTCAACAAGATGGCGGCGCCTAACCTCCTGTATCCCCAAATGGTCCTAAATGTTGACCTAACCAACAAAAGGAAGAATTAAACTTTTTAAAGTAAAGTCTTGACCAACACCTTAGCTCATGATCAAGAAAGTTCACTGTAACTAGGAAGGTTAGCCTCCAGGTACGCAAATTACCTTCTCAAACAAGTAATTACCTTCACTGCCATCAGCCCAGGTGACACAGGTATAAGAAGACAACAATGAAACACTACAACTCGTGATGTCAAGGTCCTGGGGAAAATCTTCTCCACTACGTTGCCTTTATAGATAGATAGATAGATAGATAGATAGATAGATAGATAGATAGATAGATAGATAGATAGATAGATATAGATGAATGAATGAATGAATGAATAGATGAATGAATGAATGAATGAATGAATCAGATGAATGAATGAATGAATAGATAAGATAGATAGTTAGATAGATAAGATAAGATAGATAGATGAGATAGATGGAATGAATGGATAGATAAGATAAGATAGATGAATGAATAGATAGATAGATAGATAGATAGATAGATAGATAGATAGATAGATAGATAGATAGATAGATAGATAGATAGATAGATAGATAGATAGATTGATTGATTGATTGATTGATTGATTGATTGATAGGTAGATAGATAGATAGATAGATAGATAGATAGATAGATAGATAGATAGATAGATAGATAGATAGATAGATAGATAGATAGATAGACTGACAGAGAGATTACTGTTCACTATAGATCACCAGACAAGAGAGTAACAATGGAGAGAGGATCGAGTTGACATAAACGCAACAAACATCAATCAATCAATCAATCAATCAATCACTAAAGACATTATAAAAACTGGTGAACAGATTATTGGAAACAAAAATGACGAATATGGGTTAAGATCTTATGCAGGTAAGAGAAACAAGTAAAAACTGCGTATGTTTAAGAAGTAGCATTAACTCTGATGGTAGACGTATAGAAGACATAACAAGAATAGGTCAAGTAAAACCATATAATAATCTAAAAGACCTAATTAACAGGAACATTAACTTCACCTTGAGAAAAAGTCTGCTGAAAGGCTATATATGGCCAGGACTGATGTATGGGTCAGAGCCGTGGACACTTTCAGCAGACACCAGGTTGTGGAGGCCTTTGATGTGTGGTGTTATAGGTGAATGTTAAGAATAAGCTACACGGACAGTAAACAAATTAACAAGTACTAAGATCAACAAAAACTTCAAGAGAAATATTTAGTAATAAATCGTAACAAAGTGATTTTTTTCCTAATTAAGTTTTAGCAGGAGAATTAATATCGCCGTCAAGATGTGAATAACACTTATGTTCCTCCTGTCAAGCTATATGACACCCATGTTCCTCCTGTCAAGCTATATGACACCCATGTTCCTCCTGTCAAGCTATATGACACCCATGTTCCTACTGTCAAGCTATATGACACCCATGTTCCTCCTGTCAAGCTATATGACACCCATGTTCCTCCTGTCAAGCTATATGACACCCATGTTCCTCCTGTCAAGGTATAAGACACCTATGTTCCTCCTGTCATGCTATATGACACCCATGTTCCTACTGTCAAGGTATAAGACACTTATGTTCCTCCTGTCAAGCTGTATGACATCCATGTTCCTACTGTCAAGCTATATGACACCCATGTTCCTACTGTCAAGCTGTATGACACCCATGTCTTACTGTCAAGCTATAGACACCTATGTTCCTACTGTCAAGCTGTATGACACCCATGTTCCTACTGTCAAGCTATATGACACCCATGTTCCTACTGTCAAGCTGTATGACACCCATGTTCCTCCTGTCAAGGTCTAAGACACCTATGTTCCTCCTGTCAAGCTATATGACACCCATGTTCCTACTGTCAAGCTATATGACACCCATGTTCCTACTGTCAAGCTATATGACACCCATGTTCCTACTGTCAAGCTATATGACACCCATGTTCCTACTGTCAAGCTGTATGACACCCATGTTCCTATTGTCAGTTGTAAGGACACCCATGTTCCTATTGTCAAGCTTGGTATGACACCCATGTTCCTACTGTCAAGCTATATGAATCTATGTTCCTACTGTCAGTTATATGACACACCTGCTTAAGACACCATGTCTGTCAAGCTATATGACACCCATGTTCCTACTGTCAAGCTATATGACACCCATGTTCCTACTGTCAAGCTATATGACACCCATGTTCCTACTGTCAAGCTGTATGACACCCATGTTCCTACTGTCAAGCTATATGACACCCATGTTCCTACTGTCAAGCTATATGACACCCATGTTCCTCCTGTCAAGGTATAAGACACCTATGCTCCTCCTGTCAAGCTATATGACACCCATGTTCCTACTGTCAAGCTATATGACACCCATGTTCCTACTGTCAAGCTTATGATTAACTATGTTCCTCCCACAATATGACACACCCATGTTCCTCCTGTCAAGCTATATGACACCCATGTTCCTCCTGTCAAGCTATATGACACCCATGTTCCTCCTGTCAAGCTATATGACACCCATGTTCCTACTGTCAAGTTATATGACACCCATGTTCCTACTGTCAAGCTATATGACACCCATGTTCCTACTGTCAAGCTATATGACACCCATGTTCCTACTGTCAAGCTGTATGACACCCATGTTCCTCCTGTCAAGGAAGAAGACACCTATGTTCCTCCTGTCAAGCTATATGACACCCATGTTCCTACTGTCAAGCTATATGACACCCATGTTCCTACTGTCAAGCTATATGACACCCATGTTCCTACTGTCAAGCTGTATGACACCCATGTTCCTACTGTCAAGCTATATGACACCCATGTTCCTACTGTCAAGCTATACGACACCCTGTACCTCCTGTCAAGCAATATGACACCCACGTTCCAGCTGCCAAATGATTAATTATGACACCTGTGTACCAGCCTCGACTCTGCCACACCTGCGACACAGAACCACTCGAGGGGATGATATTGGATTTCTCTATGACCATAAGAGTTTGTGGACTATTGTTCGTAATATTACCACATTGTCACGTCTTTTAACTCATCCTTCCACAAAAAATAGCACAGATTTACTAGCCGATTACTTACTAGCAGTACTGTATTTAAGAGACCTGAGATACAGAAATAGCCAGAGACAATTTACTAGTTATGGGATTTCATACGTGACACACACACACACACACACACGAGAACATACATAAAGATGATAAAAAATAGTAAGTCATGAATAACAATGTAATTATAAGGATGTTATGGTATAATTACACGTTATTACCGGTTATACAGGTGAAAAGTATATACCTCACAAAATGGCGGCGTGTCGGCCATCTTAAAGACTCCCCAGATGAGATACTGTCATCACAAGACTTATCAGGCCAAGACCGTGTAATTATTAGGAATGTTATGTAGAATCAATACCTCTCTTGTTTACCTGGATAATCAAGACGTTTTAGTTCAGGTGTAATTCTAGTTCAGGTGTAATTCTAGTTCAGGTGTAATTCTAGTTCAGGTGTAATTTTAGTTCAGGTGTAATTCTAGTTCAGGAGTAATTTTAGTTCAGGTGTAATTTTAGTTCAGGTGTAATTCTTAGGACTGTCAGTTCTCCAGACAGGACACGACAAGGCGAATCTTACAGAGATGTTGAAGGGGTTAGCAGAAGGAAACCCAAATTAATGTTTTCGAGACGTCACAGGTCACCAACACACGAGGACACAACAACACACGAGGACACAACAACACACGAGGACACAACAACACACGAGGACACAACAACAACAAGAGGACACAACAACAACAAGAGGACACAACAACAACAAGAGGACACAACAACAACAAGAGGACACAACAACAAACGAGGACACAACAACACACGAGGACACAACAACACACGAGGACACAACAACAACAAGAGGACACAACAACAACAAGAGGACACAACAACACACGAGGACACAACAACAACAAGAGGACACAACAACAACAAGAGGACACAACAACAACAAGAGGACACAACAACAACAAGAGGACACAACAACACACGAGGACACAACAACACACGAGGACACAACAACAACAAGAGGACACAACAACAACAAGAGGACACAACAACAACATACATCACAGCCTCACAGGTAAGGAACACAAAATGGCTGACCAGATGTAAACACTATAGCATCGTGTGGATTCGATTTCTAAAGTACTAATCTCGAGTCGAAATCTAATCATGTTGGTGGCGGAGGAATACCAATGGATTTTTATGATTTAAGTAGTTCCACCACACCTCCTTCCTCCTCCCCACTCCCATGCACAGGACCGCCCTATCAAAACCACCTTCCATAACATCGATTCAGAGATAATTTAAGAACTTGTTTGTACAGGTAATGAATAGTTGCTAGTGATAGGTGCTACTACCGTGTAAACTATCACAACTAGCAGTTTTGGTCAGGGGTTAAAGAGGTGATTTGAGTCTATAATAGCATAGTTTATAAGGCAAAATACCAAGGGATGATTAACTAGAAATTTATTTACTCCTCGATGGAAAATAGTCGAATATATATAACTGAAGTTGAATGATGGTCGCCCTACTACAGGTCACTCACAACCTTATGTTAAGTTAGGTTAGGTTTGGTTTAGGTTAGGTTAGGTTAGGTTAGGTTAGGTTAGGTTAGGTGTAGTAAATAGTACTCTCTCAAAGGTCTGGTGTAAGAGTTGTGAACTGTTGTGACCTGTTTTGACCTGTCTAACAATGTCGTCACAACACCAAGATAGTTTTTTTTCTTTTGAGACCAAAACTTTACCAACGGCGGCATATGTTTGGGTACTTTCAAAAGCCAGTACTTGACAACAGTGTGTAAGAGAGAGCCAGTACTTGCCAACGGTGTGTAAGAGCCAGTACTTGCCAACGGTGTGTAAGAGCCAGTACTTGCCAACAGTGTGTAACAAAGAGCCAGTACTTGCCAACAGTGTGTAACAAAGAGCCAGTACTTGCCAACAGTGTGTAACAAAGAGTCAGTACTTGCCAACAGTGTGTAGAGCAGTACTTGCCAATAGTGTGTAGAGCCAATGCTTGCCAACAGTGTGTAGAGCC
>NW_024748182.1:0-15416 GCF_018991925.1 Homarus americanus
CAGTATTGCTGTTAAGATCCTCCTGTGTGTGTGTGGCAGGAAAGGATCAGAGCCCATGTCCTTCTGTCTCTACAGGGAGGGGGGTGGGGTTGAATACCTCCTGGGGGTGTGACCTGAGGCTCATAATAACCACGCCTTGAGATGCTAGACTCTGATGTAGGTATGTTGAGGAGACACGGCTGTTCTCATTCTCTTCCTCCGCTTTCTTCCTCTTCCCTCTTCAACCTCTTACCATCCTCCTCTTCCTCCTCCTTTCTCCTCCCTTAGTTTCACCAGAGCCCTTATTAACCACACGCACAAGATCCTCCTCAGATAATAGAGTATAAGCTTCCATCCCGTGCCTGAACTCTTATTTCCACCCCATAGTAAACAAACGAGTCGAGATGGCCCGGAGGATAATGTGAGGAGGAAGAAGAAGAGGAGGAGGAGAAGAGGAGGAGGAGGAGAAGGAAGAAGAATGTTTCCGCTTCCTTAACTTATCTCTGAAGGTTTAGATTTACCTGCACTTTTGTGGAGCAAGTTAAGAGTTTACCTGTTGTCTTTATCTTCACCTGTAATCACTTGAAACTGTTACCAATGTTGCTAAATTTTAAGAATCTCTGGTGTAGAATTTAAAGCCTTTTAAAATAATCATATTTTAACATGTAGTAATAATAAGAGGAAGACTCTATTTACGTTTGGTTAGGTTAGGTTACAAACACTTTGCATATGGAGTCACACCAAAAGTCATCCTGAAAGTGAAGTGGTATGATAAAAAATCAGATACCATAAATTTTCTCCCAAACTACTGTGAAGAAGGACCTGAACACCCCATTCCACCGGTCGGCAATATGGATCTACCCCCCAGCCTCGACCCTCACCACCAGGAGAAGCAGCATCACCTCACCACCACCAGGAGAAGCATCACCTCACCACCAGGAGAAGCATCACCTCACCACCAGGAGTAGCGCATCACCTCACCTCACCAGGAGTAGCTTAATCACCTCACCACCAGGAGTAGCTAATCACCATCACCACCAGGAGAGTGCATCACCTCACCATCAGGAGAAGCATCACCATCACCACCAGGAGAAGCATCACCATTCATCTTCAAATTGTAGGCTAGATTTTTATGGAGCCCCTTTTACTGAGTATGAAGTCTTGTGTTATTTTTATGGAACTGATATTCACTTATAGGACCGGAGGTGAGACTCTTGTGATCAGCTGGTAGAGGTTCTTTGATGTGTAGGGTAAGTGTAGAGGGTGATATGGACCATAAAGTCTCGTTATAGTAATAAATGTCAATATAGGAATAGTCCCGCCCCAAGATTCTAATCGTTGTGTGATGATGATTTACTGTACTTAATAAATAGTGTTAGTTTAGAAAGGAAGAAATGGTTAAAATTACCTTACGAGATTTTTATTTTATTTTTTACCTCTTGAGATTTTTATCAAATGGTTGTATAGAATTTAAAAATATCTTAATAATTTACACCTGGTTTATATAGCTTTTCTAAGAGGTTTCCAGCATATTGATAAGAGATTATGAGTAAAATATCATAGGTTCTGATCTTTTAAAGGTATTTTTTAAGTAATGAAGGACGATGGATGTAAAGGTGAATATAGGGTACCTTTGTGGAAATTACAGGTAGACACACAGGTGTTTACTTTAATTTGAAAGGTATTAATTTATGATTTTTAGCGAACTAATGAAGATATATGGAAAACTATATGTCTGGTCTGTATTTTTTATGTATGGGGTGAGAGAGAGAGAGAGAGAGAGAGAGAGAGAGAGAGAGAGAGGAGTGTGTGTGTGTGTGTGTGTGTGTGTGTGTGTGTGTGTGTGTGTGTACGGTGGATCTAGGAAGTTTATCGCGCCATTATAAGAAGCCAATCCCTGATCAATATCTGCCTATCTACCTTATTTACGACCCCGGCCATCCTCTCCTGAACCTTCATCCTATACCTCCAAATGCACCCACCCACCTTGACCCACCCACCCACCCAACCCACTCAACCCACCCCCAACCAACCCAACCTACTCATTCCATTCCATCTCATTTCCAACTCCATTTCAACTCACTTTCAACCCACCCAACCCACTTCCTATAAACCATTACTATTTCTCCTGACACATCAGAAGGTCGACTCCTGTATGCACTACAGCTGCCTCCATCTCACTATAACTAGCCAGAATATAGGATAGAAGCCTTGGCATCTGGTCACTGTTAAAATAGCTACTCTGGATGTTCACTGTCCTCGTATGTCAAGTGTAGTACAGAATGTATGTAGGGTTTTAGGTGGCAGCTGTGTGGGTGGGTGGGGTGGGTGGGTGTAGGTGTGTGGGTGTGGGGGGTGGGTGGGTGGAAGTCATTTTTTTTTCTTGATTTTAATGGGTGTTATTAGACAAACATACTATTATCTTGTGTGTTGTGTGTGTTTATTTGTTTGTGTGTGTGTGTTTGTGTGTGTTGTGTGTTTGAGTAATACTATTTATTTACTATATTAGACATTTAATCATATATTTATATATATATATCTACCTATTGCATCATTATTTTATCAAATAAATTAAATAATTTGTAAAAAGTGTAAAAAGAAAATCAATTTACATCACTTATATTATAAAAAAATTCCTCTTTAAAAAATGCAAATTAAAACCACTATTCACGGGTTATAAATTACCTGTTTATTATCCTCAAGTTATCTTCTATTTACCTGAGGTCATAATTTTACCTGTAATTCACCTGTTCATTAGTTAGTGTCTCCTTAGTGAAGTGTTTTTCCTTCGTCTGTTTTTGTCGTAAATTAATTCCTTTGTCCTCCTCCTCCTTCCCATTCATGTCTTTCGCTGCTCTTCTCTCTCTCTCACGCGCTTACACACACCTGATCTATTTACTAAATCTACCTGATATAAACTACTCTATTCTTTACTACTTCATTAAAAACTACTAAATCTATTTCACCTACTTCACATATCTATTCCTTCTACCCCAAAAAAATCTACTTCAGAATCTTAAATATTTTTGGATTTATTCATTTATTTCTTTAAGATTAGCTTTTAAAATACATCTTTCTTCTGTATCGTAGATTTACTGCAGATTTTCAGGATTCCATTATTGTGTGCCTGTGTTTTTGTTGGATCTGTATTTGCTGTAGTCGCTGCAATTTGTTGTCGCTGTAATTGCTGTAGTCGCTGTAATTGCTGTAGTCGCTGCAATTGCTGTAGTCTTTGTGTTGGCTGTATTTGTTGTGTGTATTATTTGTATTACTGTAACAATTATTATATCTACTTACTGTATTTAACTAATATAACCATCACTTTAATCCTCTTTTGCAACCACCCACTGTAACCACTTTCATGCACCACTTCAACCTGTGTAACCGTACTGTAACCTTTCACCATTATCTTTACTTCTAACAACGGGTTGCGGTAGTTGGTTGATTGAAAATGCCATTAGAGGCGGATGATTGATTCGCGTATTGAACAAGGTTGATCATGCAGTGGGATGGACGGTGATGGTGGTGGCGGAGAGTCGTAGGTAATATGAAGGCATCGTGGTCAGAGGTCAGTTGTTGACCCTGTGATGTGGTTGGAGAAAGGATAACTTCATTGGGGTCCAGGATTGATAAAAGAAATATGAAGACGATATCTTATACATACATACACATACATACATACATACATACATACATACCCTTATACCCCTACTTCGAGGCCGTCAAGATACTCCACAATTCAGGAGCCTATATTTCTTCGCCTCTTTAGACCTTGAGGACAGACGGCAACCTCTTCCTCTGTAATTATCACTTAATAACCTGATAACTTTTTCTCTTGCCCCGTCCATGTACCTCTCACGACATTCATTAAGGCTCATTTTTCACCTTCTCTCTTTTTCTTTTCTTGGTCCTGAATTCCGTCTAATTAGGTAAAAAAATGAATATGATGAAAAATCCCCTTTTTCTGGTGTTCTTTTTGTGGTATAATGTGTTGTTCATAATCAGGGAGTTGGATTCATTGTATTTTAAAAGAGATAGACTTTGTGCTCAAGGTGATTAAAGTCAGATTTTTTTTTCCCTTTTTTTATCTTTTTTGTGTTTGTCTGTCTGTCTTTTCTGTCTTTAATACATTATTTATACTTTATCTTCCACTGTGTACGTGTGTTGTTTCCTGGGCATATGTGGGTTATTATGTATCTCGTATGTAAATAGAACTCTTAAAGTCACACAATCACGTTTAATACTTCCGATATTTTTTTATATTTCCCACCCAGCCATTAACGTGGTTCTTACCCTCCTTCATTATACAACCTCTGTGTGTGTGTGTGTGTGTTTTGATATGTTTAAATATACTCCTCTCATATATTGATGATGAAGGCGTCGCTTCTAAGATAAATGGATAAATATGTTGTGGCTGCGTGGTAGGCTAAAGTTTATGGTGAGGACGAGTAGGGGGTAGGGAGAGGGAGGTAAGTGGTGAGGGAGAGAGAGTGGAAGAGAAGGCAGCATTGTTGTCAGTTTTCAGAAGACTATCAGATACTTTTCAGGGGAATTTTGGAACACAAATGACGTCACGTTTTAAGTGAGTTTTTTCTACCAGGGTTTTCATTAGCTGTGATTTGGTCCATAGTCTTGTATTATTCATTGGTGTGTATCATAATTATAATATAATAATAAACGGTTTATTAATGAGTTGCAGCCGGTGGCTAATATACACCCATTTGTTTTTGAAATAATGTATATATCCATTGAATATTTACAGGGCTGTACAGTACATAAATGAGTTGATTTTATTATTTTACAACAATAGATGGGATGGTGCTGTTCTTATATCTATCGGTGGGCTCTTGTGGTGGACCTACTTTTGTGTGTGGACTGCTGAGGTGGGTGGGGCATGCAGTGTGGTGGTGCATGTTCACTTACACACTAGTACTACACGTTCATCTACAGCACTATTACTACATGTTCCTCTACTGTACAGCATATTTCTACAATAGTACACATGTTCACGTGGCCTTCAGCCTCCCCAATAGCCACACCTTCGTACATTTATTTACCTTTTATTAAACTTGTGTTCACTACAACACTAGTACAGCATGTTTCACTAACTAGTACTACATGTTTTTTCTAACTGTTCACTACAACACTAGTACCATGTTCTTTAACACACCGTACAGCATTTCACTACAACCTTACTTATGTTCACTACAACACTAGTACAACATGTTTACCTAACACTAGTTTACATGTTCACTAACTAGTAAAATTTTCATCATTCACTAACTACTAATTACAGCATGTACACTACAACAAAGTACTACATGTTACTACAGCTTACATGTTTATAAAACACTAGTAATGCATGAATTTCAACACTTTAATTTACATGACACTGGTACTACATGTTCTAACACTGAACATGTTCACTACAACACTAGTTACTACATCTCACTTCTAACACAAGTACTACATGTTCACTAAGACGAGTACTATGTTCAAAGAGCATACATGTTTTACTACACTAGTAATACATGTTCACTAGCATTAGTAATACATGCTCACTACAACACTAGACACTTCACTAACACTAGTACTATATTCCTTACAACACAAGTACTACATGTTACTACAGACGGTACTACATGTTCACCTAAACAAGTACTTATGTTCCTACAGCTTAGTAATACATGTTTACTACAACACTAGTTAGCTCCTTCTAACTTACTAGTACTAAATGTTCACTACAATAGTAGTACTACAAGTTCACAACACTAGTTTTCATGTTCATTATAACACTAGAACTACATGTTACTAGAACTACATGTGCACTACTAACACTAGTAACTATAAGTTCACTAACACTAGTACTATGTTCACTACAGCACTAGTACTACATGTGCACTACAACACTAGTTCTTATGTTTCTAACACTAGTTATATGTTCACTAATAGGTATCACTATGTTTGTCTTGTCCTAAATTCCATTCTAACTTTGGTATTACAAATCTTTTATCAGTGTTGTCAGCTTATGGTATAACTTACAGCAAGCTATAAAAACACAATGGTCTCATCATAGAAATGGCAACGTCGGTTTGCCCACAGATGGCGCGATCCAGCCTCTGGATTTTGTGTATCAACCAGGAATGGTGGGTTTATAATAAACTTCTGCACTGCCAGATTAACAAGGATGGTTGGGTGAAGCGGTGTGAGCGAGATTGGAAGGGTCGTGCACTGTTACGTCTGGGAAGGTATCTCTGGAGGATCTGACTTATATTTGGTGTCTTTTAAGTTGGCAACACCAAAAGTACTCTTTAAGCTCGAATGAACATCTCGTGACTTCCTTGCCTCGTCCGCACCGAGTCCTTTCGGGTTGGGACAGGCAATAAGCTTCTGGTCAACTATTACTGCTAGGGTGGGGCAACGGATCGTCCTCTCTTGCTGTGGAGAAGGAGCAGATGGTGTGGGATAGACGATGTAAGTTTAAGGGAATCCATAATTAGGGGTTTGCTCAAAACAGAAGACGGAAAGGTGTACTTTCGCCGCTCTTGTGTTATGGTGTTGGCGTTTGGGGTTGTTGAAGGAGGAGAGGAGGCTGGGAAGGTGGAGGACAGGACGTAATGTCTGAAGAATTACATAGTTGTTGAATGGCCTCTTAATGAAGAGGAGAAGGTGGAGGGCAAGGGCGATACCGTAATGTCTGAGAAGATTATAGTTGTTGGAATGGCTCTTAACGAAGAGGAAGGGTGTGGTTGAAGAGGAGGAGGGTAAGATAAGGTGGAGGAAGGAGCAGAGGTGGAGGGAGGAGGAGGAAGGTGGAGAGGGGAGGATGAAAGGTAGAGAGGAGGAAAAAGGTGGAGAAAAAAGGTAAGGGAGGAAAAGAAGGAGTTGAAGTGCTCAGAGATGGGAGGTGGTGGACTATATTTGTTGGAGGGTGTTGGGTCTTTTTCTTTTATATTCCTGTTGGGTTTTGTTTAACAAAGGTTTGAAAGGTTTGATTAAAATGTACAATGTATAATAAAATTATGTAACAGTTATTTTTACTTTCTTAACTGATACATTCTACGGTATACATCAACCGTTGTATACATATTTCTTATGCAATCGGTCTTTCTACAGTTTGAGTGTGGGGCAGGGTGAGCGTAATAAATAATAATAATAATAAATGGTTTATTAATAGAGTTGCAGCCGGTGGCTGAAATATACATTTATTTAGACATAATGATATAATATGCATTGAATAAATTTACAGGGCTGTACAGTACATAAATCAGGAGTTGTTTATTATTTTAACAATAGATGGGATGGTGCTGTTCTAATATCTATCGGTGCGGGCTCTTATGGGCTGAATTTGTTGTAGTGGCGGACTTCGCAGGTTGGTGGGGGCTGCAGGTGACGGAGGTGGCGATGAAGAGGTGGTGCAGTAGTCCTGGCAGCGCGCTTAGTGCTTGATGATGGAAGTCGCTGGGGGATGGCATTTCCAGGGTGGAGAGCGTTGATGTAGCCGGAGTATTCTGCGCCGAGCATGATTCTGCAGGCCCTTTTCTGTACCTTCTCTAGCTGACGCTGTTGGGTGGAGTTGAGAAGACGACCAGGTTGGTGACGCATATGTTAGTTTTGGGAGAATAAAGGCGTTGTAGATAGTCCTCAGCTCTGGCGTGGGTATCCCAAGTGACCTAAGTCGTCGTAGCATGTAGAGACGGTATGAGGGCTGCCTTGATTGTGTTGTTTACATGGGGCCTTCAGTCCGGTTTATGGTCTGGATAACACCCAGGAGTTTGCTTTAGTGGATGGGCACCCACTGTGACTGCTGGAGTGGTGGCGGTATTGATGTGCATGACTACGGTTATGTGTGTGTGTGTGTGTGTGTGTGTGTCACATTGTACTAAGATTATATGTTAACATTAAGGATATACCACTTTATATGTGTAACCCGTGACGTCATCTTGTTACCCCCTTAACATTACCTGTTGTCTCTGTCTACCTAATGTTTACACCAAAGGTCATTTTACGTCACATGGCACTGGTCCCCGACACTGCCATTTACACCGCGTTGGAAGTGACATTAACTACCCAGTACAGGATCTCCAGGAACACAAACACGTACTTTCAACCTCAGCCAATTAGCATCCAAATAAGGGAATACAACGATGGTGATTGGCTGATGAGGAGAAATATGTCATTCTTAATGTTGATGGAAGGTTACACCACGCTCCACTCCTCCCTCCTTCTCATCCTCCCCCTCTCTCCTCCCTCCTTTACCTATTCTTCCTTCCTCCTCTTCTCCTACCCTACCTTTCTCCTATCCCTGCTCCTTCCTTCCCTCACACTCCTATCTCCCAAACATGGCGGGTCCTAATCATTGTAATTAACGTAAAAAATATTAATAGAAATTAGCCAATCTTAGTTTCTAATCAGGTTATTGTGGGAAGAATGTGATTGCTTTTTATGATTTTTGTTATTCTAAAGTGGACTACAAACAAGTGGGAGGCAGGCTTTGGGCGGGCGGATGGGCGGTCTGGCGGACGGTTGGTTGGGGGAAAGAGAGGACAGGTGCTAGTCATTTATGGTCTCTACTCACCCACTCATTATCCCCCTCCACCCTCTTTATCCCATCACCCTCTCTATCATCCTACCTACTTTCTAGCCCAACACCTAACCTAACCTAACTAACGACGCGAGGATTAGTATTACCGCTGACAGTTATTGATTAATTACCCAGAGTTGATTATTCCACCTCGGGTTGATTCTTCTACTACGAGTTTATTATGCCCATTTCACCTAGCTATAACTCATCACCTAAAGGTCAGCATCCTTCATTCAAACAGTCCACCTGGCTGTATCTAGCATCCTCTCGTAAATTAGGATGAAGGATGCTGTCCTGTTGTCAGTGGCAGGATCATTAGCGGGCGGCAGCGGCTCTGGTGTCGTCCTACCTGAGTGAGCGGCCAGTTGTTACCTCCTTGTAGAGCCTAATTGGCGTGACCTTTGACCCACGGCTAATCTTGATATGACAATGGAAGGGAAAGGTTGTGTGTGGTAGGGAGGCTGGGGTGTGGTAGGGAGGTTAGGGGTGTGTGTGGGGAGGTTAGGGGTGTGTGGTGGGGAGGTTGGGGCTGTGTGGTAGGGAGGTTAGGGTGTGTGGTAGGGGAGGTTAGGGATGTGTGTTGGGGAGGTTAGGGATGTGTGTAGGGAGGTTAGGGATGTGTGGTAGGGAGGTTAGGGATGTGTGTGTGGTAGGGAGGTTAGGGATGTGTGTGGTGGGAGGTTAGAGGTATGTGGTGGGGAGGTTAGGGATGTGTGGTAGGGAGGTTAGAGGTATGTGGTGGGGAAGAGGTGCAGAATGTGGTAGGGTTATGGTATAGTCTTTTATAGGGAAGAGAGATATCAAAGGTAAATCTTCCTAAACAAGAAATAAGCCGACAAGAAACAAACACACGATAGTTGACGCATAAACAGGGATTGATGGGACGGTAGACATATAAACAGGGATTGATGGGATAGACATGATAACAGGGTTGATGGGACATGGCATACACAAACAGGGATTGATGGGACGGTAGACATACATAAACAGGGATTGATGGGATGGTAGACATACATAAACAGGGGATTGATGGACGGTAGACATACTAAACAGTTGATGGGACGGTAGACATACATAAACAGGGTTGATGGGACGGTAGACATACATAAACGAGTTGATGGGACGGTAGACATACATAAAGCAGGGTTGATGGGACGGTAGACATACACAAACAGAGATTGATGGGACGGTAGACATACACAAACAGAGATTGATGGGACGGTAGACATACATAAACAGGGAGTTGATGGGACGGTAGACATACAAACAGGGAGTTGATGGGACGGTAGACATACACAAACAGGGATTGATGGGACGGTAGACATACATAAACAGGGATTGATGGGACGGTAGACATACATAAACAGGGATTGATGGGATGGTAGACATACATAAACAGGGATTGATGGGACGGTAGACATACACAAACAGGATTGATGGGACGGTAGACATGCATAAACAGGGATTGATGGGACGGTAGACATACATAAACAGGAGTTGATGGGACGGTAGACATACATAAACAGGGATTGATGGGACGGTAGACATACATAAACAGGGATTGATGGGACGGTAGACATACACAAACAGGGATTGATGGGACGGTAGACATAACATAAACAGGGATTGATGGGACGGTAGACATACATAAACAGGGATTGATGGGACGAGTAAACATACATAAACAGGATTGATGGGACGGTAGACATACATAAACAGGGATTGATGTAATAGAAGCCTCGGTCCAACACTGATTGATGACATTTAGTCTCCTGTTGCTTACACACACACACATGGTGAGGTTAATGATCACATACGTACAGCGTGTGTATACTTAAGTGGTTCTAATTATGAGTGACTACCATTAAAAAAGTTCTAAAGGAAACTGGTGGTGTTGTTGTTGATTGAATAAACTAAACTATTAATGTCTCTCTCTCTATCTGCTTCTTTATCATCCTCCTGTTCTTCTTTTTTTTGTCATTGTGGAATAAGGCACACGACAGGTAACTCAGAACCAAGTGACTGCAGTAACCTTTAATAACACTAGACATCTACCTGTGTTTACCTGTGCAACATTAATCATCTTTAACAGGTGTAGATAGAGTTTTCGTCTGTTTACCTACTGGACGATGACCCAGTACAGGACTTTTAAAACTATTGTGTGTTCTGAGTGACGCGGTAGATGTAGTTAACAATTGTGTGCTGTGGGTGAGTAACCAGGACTGTTGTAAATGCTAATGGTCAATGCTTAACACAGTCGTTTGTTGGGTTAGTTCTGTCAAGGGATTCTGGTGTGTCGTTTTAAGGTGATTGGTGGAGTGGGGTGATTGGTGGAGCGAGGTGGTGGTGGAGGAAGTTGATTGGTGGAAGAAGTGAGTTAGTTGATCACTGGAGTAAGTTGATCTCGGAGTGTTGATCACTGGAGTAAGTTGATCACCGGAGTAAGTTGATCACTGGAGTAAGTTGATCACCGGAGTAAGTTGATCACTGGAGTAAGTTGATCACCGGAGTAAGTTGATCACTGGAGTAAGTTGATCACCGGAGTAAGTTGATCACTGGGTAAGTTGATCACCGGAGTAAGTTGATCACCGGATGGTTGATCACTGGAGTAAGTTGATCACTGGAGTAAGTTGATCACCGGAGTAAGTTGATCACTGGAGTAAGTTGATCACCGGGTAAGTTGATCACCGGGGTAAGTTGATCACCGGAGTAAGTTGATCACCGGAGTAAGATACATCAATATTTACTCGTTTAAAAGGAGTGACATATAGGTAAGCGACTGATCACTGTGTGGGTGTGAACTGCCTCTAGTATCAGTATGTGCAGGCCAGAACTATTTTATCTCCAGCTGAACCACGTATACATGTTGACTACAATAGGTGTCCAGTTTTTTAGCCTCCTGGCCATCAAGGTGTTGTTCGTGTGTTTGTCTGTTTGGTAAAAAGTTTCCACTCAATATGTAAGTTTTATTGATATCAGGACATAAGGTGAATTAGATACGTTTTTTTGTATGATGCTGTTGGTAGGTCTGTTAGTATTGGTTTTATATGTAAAAATGAGTTGGGTATTGGTGGTTCAGTGCATCCTAGGAAAAATGGACGCCATAACTGTTCGAATCTTGTGTTTACGACTTAGTACGTTCGTGTTTATGTTTATATTCACTCTAAAGCTTTATTCCCCTTCAGAGAGATATCAAGAATAGTGGCTAAACATCTCCTACTTGCTAAACAGCTTCAGAAATCATAAAAAAAAC
The DNA here is from genome assembly GCF_018991925.1 of Homarus americanus. Classification (NCBI taxonomy): domain Eukaryota; kingdom Metazoa; phylum Arthropoda; class Malacostraca; order Decapoda; family Nephropidae; genus Homarus; species Homarus americanus. The sequence continues at coordinate 11,817 of NW_024748182.1, forward strand.
GTAAATTCAAACGACACGAACTAGCCAAAATAATCTTAATCTGAACTTAAACTACCTGTGGAACGTTAGGTTAGGTTAAGTTTTTTGCTTCAGAGTAACAATAGTGGTTTATCACCCCCCTGTGGTATCTTTCTAACACTGGCCATCTTGTCTGGGTATATCAGATGTTCCGGTCTGTTTATTTTCACACTCTCCGCCGTATTTTGCTCGGTCAGCATGATGTCTATGATCATTCAACCAAGTATCTAATCACTAGACTATAACGTTCCTTATAAGTCACGTTAAAGAAATAACAACACTAAGATCATGTTTGGAACAAGATGGACTCCAAGACGAAATAGAACGTGTTGCATTCATGTATCACGTTAATTATAAGGATTATATCACCTTTATACACCTGACGAGGATAACTACCAGGTGACCTCTATAATCTTTGTTCATAATTTTTCGTTATTCAGGAATATCAACTGTGAGACGATTATAGGTTGGAGGTTGACTGCTTGTGAAATCTTGGTCTGTCTGTCATATTTTTTTCCATGAATCTTAAATTACTAGAGAACAGCTGAAGATAAGGAGAACCTTCAGGTGTGATCGCTTGAAGAAATTTGTCGCTTTTTTTTTCATTATTTTTATTTTATTTTATTTTTTTTTTTAATAAATTGAAGATTTGTGACTTTTTTCGGGATTTTGTGTTTGGTAAATAATCTCGTACTTTTTTTCATTCATGTTTATATTGAGAATTAATGAGAGGTATACACCTATATGTGTCTCATGTGTAAATATTGATAAATTTCATGTGTCTCATAAATATTAGGAGAAACAACTCAGAGATAATTCAAGGTTTTAGGTGTCAATGTTTACAAAAATCTTATATCTCTTTTGGATAATATAATAATCGAGAACAGTAAAGGTCTCGGGTGATGATTGTCCTTCAGTAGAGTCCTTATCTTAACTCTCACTCCTTATGTAGTAAAACACTAGACACTTATCTCTACCTTATCTCACCCGAGGAGGACAAGTTGTAGATACGGGGCCGAGTTTCTCTCTCACTGAGCGTTTTGTGTCGTACGTCCACCGTCACTTGTGTGTGTGTGTGTGTGTGTGTTTGTGTGTGTGTGTGTGTGTGTGTGTACGCGTCATGTGTCTGTTTATTACTGTAATGAATAATAATGTAAACACAACTCAGGCCGATGTGACTTTGGACTAAAACTAAATTAAAAATAAGAATCATTGTGACTCGAGAGACTTTAAAAGCAAGTTAGAATCTTTGTAAGTCAGAAGGTTGAACGGTCACTGACACACCTTCAGGTTATCCACGCCAGCAGATCCTTATCACCTGACCTTATCTGGCTACTGTGGTACGTGGGGTCCGTCCTTCTTGTTTACAACACACTAATACAAGTTTCTCCTCTGTTTGTTAGTCGAGTCTGTACTGAACGTCGCTCACTGTGTAGGGTCTCTCAAGGAGGGGGACGCTGGTCGATGGGGACAACAGTTCTTATAGGATTCAGTCATAATGGGGACTTGGTCTTAATAGGTTGCTTTCAATTGGGTGTGTCTTTAATTGCTTTCTTTATGACTACAGTCGAAAATGATCCAATTCTAATTTAGGCCCCCAGTCCTAATGTGGTTAAGTAATTTTGGACTTAATCCTATTGGTAAGAATAGGTTGGGACCCTATTGGGACTGGAGGTAAAGTGAGACTAGCCCTAAGACCTGAGACCCATTAGAGGAGACCCCAATTAAAACTGGGGCCTACATAAACCTGAACCCATTACGACTGAGTCTCACTAGTAATGAAAGTGCATGCATGTTAAAGGACTAGAACCCATTAAATACCACTAAGGGACTTGAATACCCATTAAGACCAGGTGCCCACTTGATGTATACCACAAGACCCCAAGACCTGTTATTACCACCATCATCGCCACGAGAGAGAGAGAGAGAGAGAAAGAGAGAGATTAACACCTTCTTCCTTTGAGTAGTCTTGTTTACCTTGGCCCTGCACGAGGTGTTTACTGCTTACAACTGGCTGTAAATCCCAACTGGATCCTCTTGATGGCTTCTTCTGCCTCTTCCACCCTTTTGAAATCCCTGTGAGTTTATTGTATATATATTTGTTCAGTCACTCGTTGGTAGCTGAGGATAAGGCCTCTCTCTCTCTCGTCAAGTGTGCATCTCTCCGTGACGTGAAGTGAAAAGTTCTGTGTTCAACTTATGGTTAGGTTAGGTTAGTCCTAAACCACACAATGTTAGTCATTCAAGAAAATAAATTAATAGGCTTTTCCAGAGGCACAAAAATATACATGATTTCCTTTCCTTCTTCCTTATTCCTTTCCCTTCCCCATCCTCCCCATCTCTTCCTCTCTCTTTTCCCCTCCCTACCCTACCCCCCCACACAAAAAAACCATTAAATAAACACAAATAAAATAAAAATATACCAAAAACACTACAAGTTAGTTCACACACCATAAGAGAAAACCCACACCTGACCCTACCCGATCCTACCCGACCCGACCTACCTGACCCGGACCTGGACCGACCTGACCCGGACCGACGCAGCAACTAGAGAAAGAAGTGTATGTATATATATACGCTCTGACGGACACAACAAGAAGAGCGGGCGTAATAAAGGTAAATTATTAACTCAGGGTCACTTTAATTTAGGTAGAGCCAGCTGATACAATCTTAAGTCTGTGTATAGAGGAGTGTATAGACCTGATGGATGCCGTGTTACACGAGTTAGTTACCTTCTGCCATCATGCTTTATTTCTGTATTTCTTCCTTCATGCAAGATTTCATTCCACCTCACTCTCTCTTACGGCCTGAAACGATACACGCACACACACACACACACACACACACACACACACACACACACACACACACACACACACACACACACACACACACACACACACCGCCTCTCACCTAAGCTTCCGGGAGTAAACGTGGAAGTTACTAACTAATTAACAACAAACTTAATATGTATGACTCAGTACCTTTAACCTCTCGTCATGTTGTTCCTCTAAGCGTATCTTGCTCACTGTCATGGTCATGCACACACATAGTCACGTCTGTTATCATGTACGTGTGTAGACTATATAGGTGTACATGTGTGTGTGTGTGTCTTTACGCTTGGGTTCCGTTGGATTTGTGTGTACGGATATTGGTATTCATACTTGGGTGTCGTTTGGGTTGTTGTCCGTCTGTACGTTTCTATTCACAGGCTATATACATACATACATACATACATACATACATACATACATACATACATTATCACTTAATTATCCACAGCAACTCACCTGCCATATCAAGGTACCAAAACGACTCACCTGTACCATTACCACCTGTACACCTGAGCCTTGATGAGACAGACGATAGCCAACAGCACTAGGTCATGGAGGAGATGGTGATGATGATGATGGTGATGATGGTGATGATGGTGATGGTGATGATGATGATGGTGATGATGATGATGATGGTGATGGTGATGATGATGCTGGTGATGATGATGATGATGGTGATGGTGATGGTGATGATGATGATGATGATGATGATGATGATAGCAATACGTAACTGAACGAAGCATAACAG
>NW_024748183.1:0-11329 GCF_018991925.1 Homarus americanus
TATTCTAAAAATCATTTGAATATTTTCTAAAAGCCATTTAAACAAGTTATAATCAAGATATCAAATTTTGGTTAACAGATCCTTAAGCAGCACATTCAGGAGTACCTATACTGAAATTTTGAACAAAATCCATATTTTGGCCGAAATGACAAAAATTGTAAGTCTAAAGCCTTAAAGGATTTTTGGCCAAAAATACTTTTTTCTCTGAACTAAAATTTAATGTGCCTAACTATTTAAGTACATCCAGAATAATACACAAGCACCAAGAAATGACCTCGAAAACCCATAAGTGGCGAGTAATTAGCATTGCAAAAGTAATTAAAATATTCTAAAAATAATTTGAACATTTTCTAAAAGCCATTTGAACAAGTTATAATCAAGATATCAAATTTTGGTTAACAGATCCTTAAGCAGCACATTCAGGAGTACCTATACTGAAATTTTGAACAAAATTCATTTTTTGGCCGAAATGACAAAAATTGTAAGTCTAAAGCCTTAAAGGATTATTGGCCAAAAATACGTTTTCTCTCTGAACTAAAATTTAATGTGCCTAACTATTTAAGTACATCCAGAATAATACACAAGCACCAAGAAATGACCTCGAAAACCCATAAGTGGCGAGTAATTAGCATTGCAAAAGTAATTAAAATATTCTAAAAATCATTTGAACATTTTCTAAAAGCCATTTGAACAAGTTATAATCAAGATATCAAATTTTGGTTAACAGATCCTTAAGCAGCACATTCAGGAGTACCTATACTGAAATTTTGAACAAAATCCATTTTTTGGCCGAAAATGACAAAAATTGTAAGTCTATAGCCTTAAAGGATTTTTGGCCAAAAATACTTTTCTCTCTGAACTAAAATTTAATGTGCCTAACTATTTAAGTACATCCAGAATAATACACAAGCACCAAGAAATGACCTCGAAAACCCATAAGTGGCGAGTAATTAGCATTGCAAAAGTAATTAAAATATTCTAAAAATCATTTGAACATTTTCTAAAAGCCATTTGAACAAGTTATAATCAAGATATCAAATTTTGGTTAACAGATCGTAAAACAGCACATTCAGGAGTACCTATACTGAAATTTTTGAACAAAATCCATTTTTTTGGCCGAAAAATGACAAGAGTTAAGTCTATAGCCTTGTAAAGTTTTTGGCCAAAAAAATACGTTTCTCTTTATCTCTGAACTAAAATTTAATGTTTTCTTTATTTAAGTACATTCCAGAATAATACTGGCTTTCAAGTAGCCTCAAAAACCCATAAGTGGCGAGTAATTAGCATTACAAAAGTAATTAAAATATTCTAAAAATCATTTGAACTTTTTCTAAAAGCCATTTGAACAAGTTATAATCAAGATATCAAATTTTGGTTAACAGATCCTTAAGCAGCACATTCAGGAGTACCTATACTGAAATTTTGAACAAAATCCATTTTTTTGGCCGAAATGACGAAAATTGTAAGTCTATAGCCTTAAAGGATTTTTGGCCAAAAATACGTTTTCTCTCTGAACTAAAATTTAGTAACCTTTCTAACTGTTAAGTACATCCAGAATAATACACAAGCACAGAAATGACCTCGAAAAACCCATAAGTGGCGGTAAAAATTAGCATTGCAAAGTAATTAAAATATTCTAAAAATCACATTTTGGTGAACTTGTTTTCTAAATACATTTGAACAGAATTATAATCAAGATATCAGAATTTTTGGTTAACAGATCATCCAACAGCACATTCAAATCCTATACTGAAATTTTGAACCAAAATCTTTGGCCGAAAATGACAAAAATTGTAAGTCCTATGGCCTTAAAGGATTTTTGGCAAAAAATACGTTTTCTCTCTGAAATAAAAATTTAATGTGCCTAACTATTTAAGTACATCCAGAATAATACACAAGCACCAAGAAATGACCTCGAAAACCCATAAGTGGCGAGTAATTAGCATTGCAAAAGTAATTAAAATATTCTAAAAATCATTTGAACATTTTCTAAAAGCCATTTGAACAAGTTATAATCAAGATATCAAATTTTGGTTAACAGATCCTTAAGCAGCACATTCAGGAGTACCTATACTGAAATTTTGAACAAAATCCATTTTTTGGCCGAAAATGACAAAAATTGTAAGTCTATATAGCCTTAAAGGATTTTTGGCCAAAAATACTCTTTCTCTCTGAACTAAAATTTAATGTGCCTAACTATTTAAGTACATCCAGAATAATACACAAGCACCAAGAAATGACCTCGAAAACCCATAAGTGGCGAGTAATTAGCATTGCTAAAGTAATTAAAATATTCTAAAAATCATTTGAACATTTTCTAAAAGCCATTTGAACAAGTTATAATCAAGATATCAAATTTTGGTTAACAGATCCTTAAGCAGCACATTCAGAAGTACCTATACTGAAATTTTGAACAAAATCCATTTTTTGGCCGAAATGAAGAAAATTGTAAGTCTAGCCTTAAAGGATTTTTGACCAAAAATACGTTTTCTCTCTGAACTAAAATTTAATGTGCCTAACTATTTAAGTACATCCAGAATAATACACAAGCACCAAGAAATGACCTCGAAAACCCATAAGTGGCAAGTAATTAGCATTGCAAAAGTAATTAAAATATTCTAAAAATCATTTGAACATTTTCTAAAAGCAATTTGAACAAGTTATAATCAAGATATCAAATTTTGGTTAACAGATCCTTAAGCAGCACATTCAGGAGTACATATAATGAAATTTTGAACAAAATCCATTTTTTGGCCGAAATGACAAAAATTGTAAGTCTATAATATGTAAGGATTTTTTGGCCAAAAATACGTTTCTCTCTGAACTAAAATTTAATATGTGCTAACTATTTAAGTACATCAGAATAATACAAGCACCAGAAGCCAGCCATAAGTGGCGAGTAATTAGCATTGCAAAAGTAATTAAAATATTCTAAAAATCATTTGAACATTTTCTAAAAGCCATTTGAACAAGTTATAATCAAGATGTCAAATTTTGGTTAACAGATCCTTAAGCAGCACATTCAGGAGTACCTATACTGAAATTTTGGACAAAATCCATTTTTGGCCGAAAATGACAAAAATTTTAAGCCTTATGCCTTACAGGATTTTTGGCCAAAAATACGTTTTCTCTCTGAACAAAAATTTAATGTGCCTAACTATTTAAGTACATCCTGAATAATACACAAGCACCAAGAAATGACCTCGAAAACCCATAAGTGGCGAGTAATTAGCATTAAAAAAGTAATTAAAATATTCTAAAAAATCATTTGAACATTTTCTAAAAGCCATTTGAACAAGTTATAATCAAGATATCAAATTTTGGTTAACAGATCCTTAAGCAGCACATTCAGGAGTACCTATACTGTAATTTTGAACAAAATCAATTTTTTGGCCGAAAATGACAAAAATTGTAAGTCTATAGCCTTAAAGGATTTTTGGCCAAAAATGCGTTTTCTCTCTGAACTAAAATTTAATGTGCCTAACTATTTAAGTACATCCAGAATAATACACAAGCACCAAGAAATGACCTCGAAAACCCATAAGTGGCGAGTAATTAGCATTGCAAAAGTAATTAAAATATTCTAAAAATCATTTGAACATTTTCTAAAAGCCATTTGAACAAGTTATAATCAGGATATCAAATTTTGGTTAACAGATCGTAAATCGCACATTCAAGATACCTGTCTGAAGTGCAGACCAAAATCCGTCACAGCCGTGACGAAATTGGCAAGTCCCTATAATACAAGGATTTTTGGCAAGAAATACGTTTTCTCTGAACTAAAATTTAATGTGCCTAACTATTTAAGTACATCCAGGATAATACACAAGCACCAAGAAATGACCTCGAAAACCCATAAGTGGCGAGTAATTAGCATTGCAAAAGTAATTAAAATATTCTAAAAATCATTTGAACATTTTCTAAAAGCCATTTGAACAAGTTATAATCAAGATATCAAATTTTGGTTAACAGATCCTTAAGCAGCACATTCAGGAGTACCTATACTGAAATTTTGAACAAAATCAATTTTTTGGCCGAAAATGACAAAAATTGTAAGTCTATAGCCTTAAAGGATTTTTGGCCAAAAATACGTTTTCTCTCTGAACTAAAATTTAATGTGCCTAACTATTTAAGTACATCCAGAATAATACACAAGCACCAAGAAATGACCCCGAAAACCCATAAGTGGCGAGTAATTAGCATTGCAAAAGTAATTAAAATATTCTAAAAATCATTTGAACATTTTCTAAAAGCCATTTGAACAAGTTATAATCAAGATATCAAATTTTGGTTAACAGATCCTTAAGTAGCACATTCAGGAGTACCTATACTGAAATTTTGAACAAAATCCATTTTTTGGCCGAAAATGACAAAAATTGTAAGTCTGTAATAAAGTTTTGGCCAAAATACATTTTCTCTCTATACTAAAATTTAATGTGCCTAACTATTTAAGTACATCCAGAATAATACACAAGCACCAAGAAATGACCTCGAAAACCCATAAGTGGCGCGTAATTAGCATTGCAAAAGTAATTAAAATATTCTAAAAATCATTTGAACATTTTCTAAAAGCCATTTGAACAAGTTATAGTCAAGATATCAAATTTTGATTTAACAGATCCTTAAAAGCAGCACATTCAGGAGTACCTATACTGAAATTTTGAACAAAATCCATTTGTGGACGAAATGGCAAAATTTGTAAGGCTTACCCCTTACAGAATTTTTGGCCAAAAATACATTTTCTCTCTGAACTAAAATTTAATGTGCCTAACTATTTAAGTACATCCAGAATAATACACAAGCACCAAGAAATGACCTCGAAAACCCATAAGTGGCGAGTAATTAGCATTGTAAAAGTAATTAAAATATTCTAAAAATCATTTGAACATTTTCTAAAAGCCATTTGAACAAGTTATAATTAAGATATCAAATTTTGGTTAACAGATCCTTAAGCAGCACATTCAGGAGTACCTATACTGAAATTTTGAACAAAATCCATTTTTTGGCCGAAAATGACAAAAATTGTAAGTCTAAAGCCTTAAAGGATTTTTGGCCAAAATACGTTTTCTCTCTGAACTAAAATTTAATGTGCCTAACTATTTAAGTACATCCAGAATAATACACAAGCACCAAGAAATGACCTCAAAAACCCATAAGTGGCGAGTAATTAGCATTGCAAAAGTAATTAAAATATTCTAAAATCATTTGAACATTTTCTAAAAGCCATTTGAACAAGTTATAATCAAGATATCAAATTTTGGTTAACAGATCCTTAAACAGCACATTCAGGAGTATCTATACTGAAATTTTGAACAAAATCCATTTTTTGGCCGAAATTACAAAAATTGTAAGTCTAAAGCCTTAAACGATTTTTGGCCAAAAATACTTTTTCTCTCTGAACTAAAATTTAATGTGCCTAACTATTTAAGTACATCCAGAATAATACACAAGCACCAAGAAATGACCTCAAAAACCCATAAGTGGCGAGTAATTAGCATTGCAAAATTAATTAAAATATTCTAAATATCATTTGGACATTTTCTAAAAGCCATTTGAACAAGTTATAATCAAGATATCAAATTTTGGTTACCAGATCCTTAAGCAGCACATTCAGGAGTACCTATAGTGAAATTTTGAACAAAATCCATTTTTTGGCCGAAAATGACAAAAATTGTAAGTCTATAGCCTTAAAGGATTTTTGGCCAAAAATACGTTTTCTCTCTGAACTAAAATTTAATGTACCTAACTATTTATGTACATCCAGAATAATACACAAGCACCAAGAAATGACCTCGAAACCCATAAGTGGCAAGTAATTAGCATTGCAAAAGTAATTAAAATATTCTAAAAATCATTTGAACATTTTCTAAAAGCCAATTGAACAAGTTATAATCAAGATATCAAATTTTGGTTAACAGATCCTTAAGCAGCACGTTGGGAGTACCTATACTGAAATTTTGAACAAAATCCATTTTTTGGGCGAAAATGACAAAAAATTGTAAGTCTAAAGCCTGTAAAGGATTTTATTTGAAATTCATTTTCTCTCTGAACTAAAATTTAATGTGCTAACTATTTAGAGTACATCAGGGGGAATATTACACAAGCACCAGAAATGACCTCCAAGAGCCACAGTGGCGGTATTATTCTAAAAGTAATTAAAATATTCTAAAAATCATTTGAACATTTTCTAAAAGCCATTTGAACAAGTTATAATCAAGATATCAAATTTTGGTTAACAGATCCTTAAGCAGCACATTGAGGAGTACCTATACTGAAATTTTGAACAAAATCCATTTTTTTGCCGAAATGACAAAAATTGTAAGTCTAAAGCCTTAAAGGATTTTTGGCCAAAAATTCGTTTTCTCTCTGAACTAAAATTTAATGTGCCTAACTATTTAAGTACATCCAGAATAATACACAAGCACCAAGAAATGACCTCGAAAACCCATAAGTGGCGAGTAATTAGCATTGCAAAAGTAATTACAATATTCTAAAAATCATTTGAACATTTTCTAAAAGCCATTTGAACAAGTTATAATCAAGATATCAAATTTTGGTTAACAGATCCTTAAGCAGCACATTCAGGAGTACCTATACTGAAATTTTGAACAAAATCCATTTGTGGACGAAATGCCAAAAATTGTAAGGTTTACCCCTTACAGAATTTTTGGCCAAAAATACTTTTTCTCTCTGAACTAAAATTTAATATGCCTAACTATTTAAGTACATCCAGAATAATACACAAGCTTTTAAGAGGCGTATCGAAAACCCATAAGAGGTAACAGTAAATTAGCATTGCCAAGTAATTAAGACAATTCTAAAATCATTGAACATTTCTAAAAGCCATTTGAACGAGTTATAATCAGATATCAATTTGCAGTTACAGATCACTCTGCTTTTATTCAGGAGTACCTATACTGAAATTTTGAACCAAAATCCATTTTTTTTATCAAATGGCAAAATTGTAAGTCTAAAGCCTTAAAGGATTTTTGGCCAAAATACGTTTTCTCTCTGAACTAAAATTTAATGTGCCTAACTATTTAAGTACATCCAGAATAATACACAAGCACCAAGAAATGACCTCGAAAACCCATAAGTGGCGAGTAATTAGCATTTCAAAAGTAATTAAAATATTCTAAAAATCATTTGAACATTTTCTAAAAGCCATTTGAACAAGTTATAATCAAGATATCAAATTTTGGTTAACAGATCCTTAAGCAGCACATTCAGGAGTACCTATGCTGAAATTTTGAACAAAATCCACTTGTGGACGAAATGCCAAAAATTGTAAGGCTTACCCCTTACAGAATTTTTGGCCAAAATACTTTTTCTCTCTGAACTAAAATTTAATGTGCCTAACTATTTAAGTATATCCAGAATAATACACAAGCACCAAGAAATGACCTCGAAAACCCATAAGTGGCGAGTAATTAGCATTGCAAAAGCTAATTAAAATATTCTAAAAATCATTTGAACATTTTCTAAAAGCCATTTGAACAAGTTATAATCAAGATATCAAATTTTGGTTAACAGATCCTTAAGCAGCACATTCAGGAGTACCTATACTGAAATTTTGAACAAAATCCATTTTTTGGCCGAAAATGACAAAAATTGTGTCTTATGCCTTACAGAATTTTTGGCCAAAAATGCTTTTTCTCTCTGAACTAAAATTTAATGTGCCTAACTATTTAAGTACATCCAGAATAATACACAAGCACCAAGAAATGACCTCGAAAACCCATAAGTGGCGAGTAATTAGCATTGCAAAAGTAATTAAAATATTCTAAAAATCGTTTGAACATGTTCTAAAAGCCATTTGAACAAGTTATAATCAAGATATCAAATTTTTGGTTAACAGATCGTAAGCAACACATTGAGAGTACCTATACTGAAATTTTTGAACAAAATCCATTTTTGGCCGAAATAATAAAAATTAGCAAGTCTAAAAAACCCTTAAGGATTTTGACCCAAAAATAACTTTTTCTCTGAACTAAAGAGTTTAATGTGCCCTTTATTTAAGTACATCAGAATAATATACAACGCAGAAATGACCTCGAAAACCCGCAAGTGGCGAAATTGGCATTGCAAATTAATTACAATATTCTAAAATCATTTAGACATTTTCTAAAAGCCATTTGAACAAATTTATAATCAAGATATCAGAATTTTGGTTAACAGATCATAAGCAGCACATTCAGAATTACCTATACTGAAATTTTGAACAAAATCCCATTTTTGGCCAAAAAGCCAATGACAAAAATTATGATCCTAAAAACCTATCAAATTTACACAGCCCAAAAATTCGTTTTCTCTCTGAACTAAAATTTAATGTGCCTAACTATTTAAGTACATCCCAGAATAATACACAAGCACCAAGAAATGACCTCGAAAACCCATAAGTGGCGAGTGATTAGCATTGCAAAAGTAATTAAAATATTCAAAAATCATTTGAACATTTTCTAAAAGCCATTTTAACAAGTTTTAATCAAGATATCAAATTTTGGTTAACAGATCCTTAAGCAGCACATTCAGGAGTACCTATACTGAAATTTTGAACAAAATCCATTTTTTGGCCGAAAATGACAAAAATTGTAAGTCTAAAGCCTTAAAAGGATTTTTGGCCAAAAATACTTTTTCTCTCTGAACTAAAATTTAATGTGCCTAACTATTTAAGTACATCCAGAATAATACACAAGCACCAGAAATGACCTCCGAAAAACCCATAAGTGGCGGTAATTAGCATTGCAAAGAAATAATTAAATATTCTAAAAAATCATTTGAACATTTTCTAAAAAGCCATTTGAACAAGTTATAATCAAGATATCAGAGTGCGGATTTAACAGATCCTTAAGCAGCACATTGAGAATTACCTATGCTGAAATTTTGAACCAAAAAATCATTTTTTTGGCCGAAATGACAAAATGTAAGTCTAAAGCATAAAGTTTTTTTGGCCATCTTTTCTCTCTGAACTAAGTTTAATATGCCCTTCTTTAAGTACATCCAGAATAATACACAAGCACCAAGAAATGACCTCAAAAACCCATAAGTGGCGAGTAATTAGCATTGCAAAAGTATTTAAAATATTCTAAAAATCATTTGAACATTTTCTAAAAGCCATTTGAACAAGTCATAATCAAGATATCAAATTTTGGTTAACAGATCCTTAAGCAGCACATTCAGGAGTACCTATACTGAAATTTTGAACAAAATCCATTTTTTGGCCGAAAATGACAAAAATTGTAAGTCTATAGCCTTAAAGGATTTTGGCCAAAAATACTTTTTCTCTCTGAACTAAAATTTAATGTGCCTAACTATTTAAGTACATCCAGAATAATACACAAGCACCAAGAAATGACCTCGAAAACCCATAAGTGGCGAGTAATTAGCATTGCAAAAGTAATTACAATATTCTAAAAATCATTTGAACATTTTCTAAAAGCCATTTGAACAAGTTATAATCAAGATATCAAATTTTGGTTAACAGATCCTTAAGCAGCACATTCAGGAGTACCTATACTGAAATTTTGAACAAAATCCATTTTTGGCCGAAAATGACAAAAATTGTAAGTCTAAAGCCTTAAAGGATTTTTGGCCAAAAATTCGTTTTCTCTCTGAACTAAAATTTATTGTGCCTAACTATTTAAGTACATCCAGAATAATACACAAGCACCAAGAAATGACCTCGAAAACCCATAAGTGGCGAGTAATTAGCATTGCAAAAGTAATTAAAATATTCTAAAAATCATTTGAACATTTCTAAAAGCCATTTGAACAAGTTATAATCAAGATATCAAATTTTAGTTAACAGATCCTTAAGCAGCACATTCAGGAGTACCTATACTGAAATTTTGAACAAAATCCATTTGTGGACGAAATGCCAAAAATTGTAAGGCTTACCCCTTACAGAATTTTTGGCCAAAATACTTTTTCTCTCTGAACTAAAATTTAATGTGCCTAACTATTTAAGTACATCCAGAATAATACACAAGCACCAAGAAATGACCTCGAAAACCCATAAGTGGCGAGTAATTAGCATTGCAAAATTAATTACAATATTCTAAAAATCATTTGAACATTTTCTAAAAGCCATTTGAACAAGTTATAATCAAGATATCAAATTTTGGTTAACAGATCCTTAAGCAGCACATTCAGGAGTACCTATACTGAAATTTTGAACAAAATCCATTTTTGGCCGAAAATGACAAAAATTGTAAGTCTAAAGCCTTAAAGGATTTTTGGCCAAAAATTCGTTTTCTCTGAACTAAAATTTAATGTGCCTAACTATTTAAGTACATCCAGAATAATACACAAACACCAAGAAATGACCTCAAAAACCCATAAGTGGCGAGTAATTAGCATTGCAAAAGTAATTAAAATATTCTAAAAATCATTTGAACATTTTCTAAAAGCCATTTGAACAAGTTATAATCAAGATATCAAATTTTGGTTAACAGATCCTTAAGCAGCACATTCAGGAGTACCTATACTGAAATTTTGAACAAAATCCATTTTTTGGCCGAAAATGACAAAAATTGTAAGTCTAAAGCCTTAAAGGATTTTTGGCTAAAAATACGTTTTCTCTCTGAACTAAAATTTAATGTGCCTAACTATTTAAGTACATCCAGAATAATACACAAGCACCAAAAAATGACCTCGAAAACCCATAAGTGGCGAGTAATTAGCATTGCAAAATTAATTAAAATATTCTAAAAATCATTTGAACATTTTCTAAAAGCCATTTGAACAAGTTATAATCAAGATATCAAATTTTGGTTAAGAGATCCTTAAGCAGCACATTCAGGAGTACCTATACAGAAATTTTGAACAAAATCCATTTTTTGGCGAAATGACAAAAATTGTAAGTCTAAAGCCTTAAAGGATTTTTGGCCAAAAATACTTTTTCTCTCTGAACTAAAATTTAATGTGCCTAACTATTTAAGTACATCCAGAATAATACACAAGCACCAAGAAATGACCTCGAAAACCCATAAGTGGCGAGTAATTAGCATTGCAAAAGTAATTAAAATATTCTAAAAATCATTTGAACATTTTCTAAAAACCATTTGAACAAGTTATAATCAAGATATCAAATTTTGGTTAACAGATCCTTAAGCAGCACATTCAGGAGTACCTATACTGAAATTTTGAACAAAATCCATTTTTTGGCCGAAAATGACAAAAATTGTAAGTCTTATGCCTTAAAGGATTTTGGCCAAAAATACTTTTTCTCTCTGAACTAAAATTTAATGTGCTTAACTACTTAAGTACATCCAGAATAATACACAAGCACCAAGAAATGACCTCGAAAACCCATAAGTGGCGAGTAATT
>NW_024748184.1:0-9372 GCF_018991925.1 Homarus americanus
GCCAATTATAACAACCACGACCATGATTATAACAACCACGACCATAATTATAACAACCACGGGTATGATAATAACAGCCACGTCCATGATTATAACAACCACGAATATGAATATATCAACCACGACCATGATTATAGCAACCACGACCATTATTACATCATCCACGACCATGATTATAACAACCACGGGTATTATTATAACAGCCACGACCATGTTTATAACAACCACGAATATGATTATAATAACCACGACCATGATTATGACAACCACGACCATGATCATAACAACCACGACAATGATTATAACAACCACGGGTATGATTATCACAGCCACGACCATGAATATAACAACCACGACCACGATTATAACAACCACGACCATTATTATATCAACCACGACCATGATTATAACAATCACGGGTATGTTTATAACAGCGACGACCATGTTTATAACAACCACGAACATGATTATAATAACCACGACCATGATTATAACAACCACGACCATGATTATAACACCCACGACCATGATTATAACAACCACAACCATGATTATAACAACCATGATTATAACGACCATGATTATAACAACAACGACTATGATTATAACAACCACGACGCCAGTTATAACAACCACGACCATGATTAAAACAACCATGACCATGATTATAACAACCACGACCATGATTATAACAACCACGACCATAATTAAAACATCCACAACTATGATTAAAACAAGCACGACCATGAATATAGCAACCACGACCACAATTATAACAACCACGACTATGAGTATAACCATCACGACTATGGATATAACAATCACGACCATGATTATAACAACCACGAATATGATTATAACAACCACGACCATGATTATAACAGCTACGACCATGATTATAACAACCACGAATATGATTATAACACCACGACCATGATTATAACAGCTACGACCATCATTATAACAACCAAGACCATGATTATAACAACCACGACCATGATTATAACAACCACGACCATGATTATAATAACCACGACCATGATTTTAACAACCACGACAATGATTATAACAACCACGACTATAATTATAACAACCACGTCCATGATTTTAACAACCACGACCATGAATAAAACAAGCATGACCATGATTATAACAACCACGACCATGATTATAACCACGACCATGATTATAACAACCACGTCCATGATTATAACAAGCACGACCATGATTATAACAACCACGACCATGATTATAATAACCACGACTATGATTATAACAATCACGTCCATGATTATAACATCCATGACTATGATTATAACAGCTACGACCATGATTATAACAACTACGGGCATAATTATAACAGCCGCGACAATGTTTATATCAACCACGAATATGATTATAATAATCTCGACCATGATTATAACAACCACGACCATGATTTTAACAACC
Organism: Homarus americanus; assembly: GCF_018991925.1. NCBI lineage: Eukaryota > Metazoa > Arthropoda > Malacostraca > Decapoda > Nephropidae > Homarus > Homarus americanus. Next base: position 1,450 of record NW_024748184.1, read on the forward strand.
ACGACCATGATTATAACAACCACAACCATGATTATAACTACCACGACCATGATTATAACAACAACGACTTTGATTATAACAACCACGACCATGATTATAACAACCACGACCATGATTATAACAACCACGACCATGATTATAACAACCACGACTATGATTATAACAATCACGACCATGAATATAACAACCACGACTATGATCATAACCACGACTTTGATTATACCAACCACGACCACGATTGTAACAACCACGACCATGATTATAACAACCCTGACAATGATTATAACAACCACAAATATGAATATAACAACCATGACCATGACTATAACTCTAACGACCATGATTTTAGCAACCACGACCATGATTATAACAACCACGACTATGATTATAACAACCACGACTATGATTATAACAACCACGTCCATGATTATAACAACATTGACCATGATTATAACAGCCACGACCATGATTATAACAACCACGACCATGATTATAACAACCACGACTATGATTATAACAATCACGACTATGAATATAACAACCACGTCCATGATTATAACAACAATGACCATGATTATAACAACCACGACCATGAATATAACAACCACGACCATGATTATAAGAAATATGTCTATGATTACAACAATCACGAGTATGATTATAAGAATCACGTCCATGATTCTAACAACCACGACCATGATAATAACAACCACGACCATGATTATAACAATCACGACCATGATTATAACAAACACGCATATGATTATAACAACCACGAACATGATTATAACACTCACGACCATCATTTAACAACCACGACTATGATTATAACAACCACGACCATGATTATAACAACCATGACCATGATCATAACTACCACGACCATGATTATAACAACCATGACCATGATCATAAGTACCACGACCATGATTATAACAACCACGACCATGATTATAACAACCATGACCATGATCATAACCACAACTGTGGATTACAGTAACAACCATCGCCATGTCAGATTTTTAGAATAAACCAATGGACCATGATTATAACAACCACGATTATGATTATAACAACCACGGCCATGATTATAACACTCACGACCATGATTATAACAAACACGAATTTGCTTATAACAACCACGACCATGAATATAACAACCACGACCATGATTATTATAACCACGACCATGATTATAACAACCACGACCATGATTATAACAACCACGACCATGATTATAACAACCACGACCATGATTATAACAACCACGACTATGATTATAACAATCACGACCATGAATATAACAACCACGACTATGATCATAACCACGACTGTGATTATACCAACCACGACCACGATTGTAACAACCACGACCATGATTATAACAACCCTGACAATGATTATTGTATGTATATTATGTATGCTGGATTATGTATTATGTATGTATATTATGTATGTGCTCCATTTATATATATTCAGCCTAGCTAGCAGCGAGTGGCAATGTTATTACCATATCCCACATGCTTAATTAATGTGCCTGGCGACGTATGGAAGCTGCTAATGTATCACTTGCCATACGTCGTCTATAGCAGTTGACAAGGAGCCTAGCTGAGGAGTGCTACCCCCCCCTCTGTGTACATACTCTTATCCAGTAAACCGAACCTATAAATCTATAGGTAGTTGTGTTTTCTCCTGTATATAGAACTTATTACCCAGAACACTCATGAAAGGAATTCATTGATAATACTATGATTGAAAAAGTTTAGGAAAATGCTTATGGATTCCTCAAGCCCTTTAGTCAACCACTGTCCTCAAGAATTTCGCAACTTTGAGCAGTGTCAGTGACAGTGATTTTCTGTGAAGTGTTTAGTGCATTGTGTGTTTCGTGCCATTCATGTGTGACCTTGTTCTAAAAGGATTCCCAAGGTATACGGCACGTTCTGGGCATTTGTAAGGAGTAGAGTTCAGTGCACCCTTCTCTGACCGCGTCCTGAGGGTAACTGGCGACTGACTGCGAGTCGCCGCGCTTCTCCCTCCCTCCCCCTCACAGCGCCGCCTCCACCCCCCCTCACAGCTGGGGCGAGACGCTTTGCCTGCCCGGGACACACACACACACACACATACATGCACTAACACTTGCTGACCGCGCGGCTTCATTATATATATTTTATATATATAACCTACTTATCTGTGTATTTAATTAATTTTTTTGTCTGAAATCTTGTTGATACGACGGGCTGACCGGTCAACACTGATTTAAGACACAGTACACAGAGGAAGTAGTTATGTCTCATGCCTTACGTAGCCGTGGACCCAGCGCCTGGATGAGTCAAGCGGATGATAGTCCCCCAGAGATGGATGACCAGGCCGGCCACGACGCTCCAGCCCCCACAACACCGCGCAGTCCTTCACCTCAATATTCAGCGTTGTCTCCAGAGATAATTGCTTTACTGAAGTTTATGAGAGATGAGAGACGCGAGGATGAAGCTCACAGACGTTTGGCGGATGAGCACAGAAGGCAAGCAGAGGCAGAACGAGACCACCAACGGAGAGTGGAAGACAGTGCACGGTTTGAAGCCTTGATATCTCGCCTCACTGTTAACCAAGCCCCTGGCTCTAACACTGCCTCGGTACTGACTGGTTCAGATACCTCATCCATGCTTCCTTCACGCCCCCCAGCCCCACCTAAAGCAGCAGCTCAAACACCGCCCATCTTGGAGCCTGATGTGAATTTCCAGACTTTTTCGTGAATGGCGGCGACGGTGGACTGATTATGCTACAATGGTGGATCTCCAGAGTTTGTCACAGCCTAAACAACTCATCCAGCTGCGTATGTGCCTGTCCTTGGAAGTTCAGCGTGTCTTAGAACATACGTTGCAGGTACCCCCAACCTCTTCGCTGTCTGTAGAGGAGGTACTGGACGTTCTACAACGGCACATCAAAGGACAGCAGAATGAAGCTCTGCGCAGGAGGGAATTGTTTAGCTGCAGACAGATGCAGGGTGAGTCTTTTGATGCCTTTTATGTACGTCTTAAGGGAGCCTCGGAAGAGGTAGATATATGTTCAGGCCACCACCAGCAGTGCGAGGAGACCCAGTTGAAGCAGGTGATCCTGATGGGTGTTAAGGACGAGGAACTTGTCCAACGCCTCACCTCCCTCGACTCTTCCTCTTCTCTTCAGGATGTGTTGACGATATGTCGCTCCTATGAGGCCGCCAGGTGTGCCACCTCTGCCATCCGAGCTCCCCCTACAGCTGTACGCGCTGTGTCCCGGTACAAGAAGGACAAGAAGTCTGCTCCTACGCCTTCGCCCACCACGTCCACGCCCGGTTCATTTTGTAACAACTGTGGTAAGCAGCACGGAACACAGGTGTGTCCAGCTGCTCAGTCTACCTGCAACAGTTGTGACCGTATGGGCCACTGGTCGCTCACAGTGCGGTGCCCAGCTAAGTACGTACAGTGCAATGTGTGCGGTCGTCTGGGCCACTATGACAAGTGTTGCCCTACCCACAAACCCAAGGGACAGCGTCGGCGGAAGCTTCAGCGCCCTTCTACCAGTGAGGGCCGCCCACAGTCGCCAAATTAGAGGCACGACGACCCTGGACAAAGCCCGACCCATATTAGGAGGGTGTACTCCTCGCATCCCAGGACCAAAGTTCCCCAGTACATCAGTGTCATCGTGACCTATGGCAGTGTGTCATCCCGTCTTCAGATGTTGCCTGACACCGGCGCTGATGCTACAGTCATCGGTCCCCAGCATTTGCAATGCTTGGGGCTCTCTCCAAGCGATCTAGGACCGCCTCCCAAGGACCTCTGCGTCACGGCAGATGGTTCACAGATGGCCCCAGCCCTAGGTTCACTCTATGCACATGTCACCTTTGGCAACAGGTCGTGTCAGGCCTGGATTGACGTGCATAATGGTGTCCCGACTCCTTTGCTGTCCTACAGACATTGCCAAGAGTTGGCCATCATCTCCCAGGACTTCCCAACACCGATTCTGGAGGTAAAATACGCCAACAGGGTGCACGAAGGGAGCAGCAACTACCCTGCTGCCGCCCTACCCCTACCTCTGGCCAGTGACACCTCTCCTTCGGTAGTTGTCCCTGCTGCATCACGTCCCCACGCCCTGGCTCGCCTTCACGACAGCCACCGTGGAGCTGAGGCCACCAAACGACGTGCACGACAGACTGTGTTCCGGCCTGGCATCGACCCCGACATCTCCAATGCTGTCCAGGTGTGTAAGCCCCGCCACGTATTACAACCCAGCCAGCAGCAGGTACCCTTCACGAGTGACGACAACCCCACCCGCCCCTTTGAGTCTGTGTCGGCCGACTTTTTCTGTGTGTCAGGAAAGTCCTTCCTGGTTATCGTCGACCGTCTCTCTGGTTGGCCGGTTGTCATCAAGGGCGGTAATGACACGACGTCTGCCGCCACCATCAGCAAGTTCCGCCACTACTTCCGTGACGTGGGCGTTCCTGTACGCCTGCGAACCGACGGAGGGCCCCAGTTCACAAGCCGGGACTTTGCTGCGTTCCTTGACCGATGGGGAGTCCGGCATGTGTTGTCATCGCCCCATTACCCGCAGTCCAACGGCCACGCTGAGGCTGCTGTCAAATCTTTGAAGCACCTCATCCTTAAGGTGGCCCCTTTTGGGAATATTGACTGCGAGGCCTTCGACCGGGGTCTTCTTGAACTCCGCAACACACCCAACCACACCGGACGCTCCCCTGCCCAGGTTTTGTATGGACGCCCCCTTCGTTCTTGTGTCCCTGCTCACCCTCAATCCTTCTCCAAGGAGTGGCAGGCCAAGACAGAGGATTGTGATCGCCGAGCCGCCGAACGTGTTCAGGACGCCGTCGCCCGCTACAACGACCACGCCCGTTCCCTCCCCAGGTTGAGTGTCGGCACCCAAGTCCGTGTTCAGGACCCGACCTCCCTACGTTGGGACAAAGTAGGCGTAGTCATGGGTCTCGGCAGGTCACGGGACTACCAGGTGCGGTTACCCAGTGGTCGTGTGTGGTGGAGGAACCGCCGTTTTCTCCGCCCTGTAACACTGCCTTCTGCTGGCCCCGCCACCAGTGTTGAGTCCCATACCCTTCCCAGTGATGAAGTCCCTCGACGCTCAGAATGGATCCAAAAGAAAAGGTCCGCTCAAGACTTTGCTATGAGCGTATAGGGGGAGGGAGGTATGTATATGATGTATGCTGGATTATGTATTATGTATGTATATTATGTACGTGCTCCATTTATATTTATTCAGCCTAGCTAGCAGCGTGTGGCAATGTTATTACCATATCCCACACGCTTAATTAATGTGCCTGGCGACGTATGGAAGCTGCTAATGTATCACTTGCCATACGTCGTCTATGGTAGTTGACCAAGAGCTTAGCTAGGGAGCAGTGCTACCCACCTCTGTGTACATACTCTTATCCAGTAAACCGAACCTACAAAACTATACAGGTGTTTGTGTTCTCTCCTGTATATAGAACTTATTACCCAGAATATCTATCAACGACCAAGATTAAAACAAATCCAAAGATTATAACAACCAATGACCATGATTATAACAACCACGACCATGATTATAACAACCACGACTATGATTATAACAACTACTACCATGATTATAACGATGACCAAGATTATAACAACCATGACCATGATTATAACTTGCACGACCATGATTATAACAACCACGACCATAATTATGACAACCACGACTATGATTATAACAACCACGACCATGATTATAACAACTATGACCAAGATTATAACAACCACGACCATGATTATAACAACTACGACCATGATTATAATAACCACGACCATGATTATAAAAACCACGACCATGATTATAACAACCATGACCATGATTATAGCAACTACGACCATGATTATAACAACCACGACTATGATTATAACAACCACGACCATGATTATAACAAGCAAGACCATGATCATAACAACGACGACTCTATGATTATAAAATCCACGACCATGATCATAACATCCACGACCAAGATTAAAACAACCACGACTATGATTATAACAACCAGGACCATGATTAAAACAACCACGACCATGATTATAACAACCAAGACCATGATTATAACAACCACGACCATGATTATAACAACCACGACCATGATTATAACAACTACGACTATGATTAGAACAACCACGACCATGATTATAACATCCACGACCAAGATTAAAACAACCACGACTATGATTATAACAACCAGGACCATGATTAAAACAACCACGACCATGATTATAACAACCACGACTATGATTAGAACAACCACGACCATGATTATAACAACCACGACCATGATTATAACAACCACGACTATGATTATAGCAACCACGACCATGATTATAACAACCACGACCATTATCATAACAACCACGACCATGATTATAACAACCACGACCATGATTATAACAACAACGACAATAATTATAACAACCACGACCATGATTATAACATCCACGAACATGATTATAACAACCACGACCATAATTATTACAACCACAACCAAGATTATAACAACCACGACCAAGATTAAAACAACCACGACTATGATTATAACAACCAGGATCATGAATATAACAACCACGACCAAGATTAAAACAACCACGACTATGATTATAACAACCACAACCATGATTATAACAACCACGACCATGATTATAACAACCACGACCATGGTTTATAAAACTTACGACCAGATGGACGGACAAACTACCACGATGATTATAACAACCACGCATCTCATGATTTATAGAAAGCAACTACGACCATGGATTATAACAACCACGACTATGATTATAACAACCACGACCATGATTATAACAACCAAGACCATGATCACAACAACGACGACTCTATGATTATAAAATCCACGACCATGATCATAACATCCACGACAAAGATTAAAACAACCACGACTATGATTATAACAACCAGGACCATGATTAAAACAACCACGACCATGATTATAACAACCATGACCATGATTATAATAACCACGACCAAGATTAAAACAACCAGGACTATGATTATAACACCACGACCATGATTATAACAACCACGACACATGATTATAAAAACCACGACTATGATTATAACAACCACGACCATGATTATAACAACCACGACCAAGATTAAAACAACCACGAACAAGATTAAAACACTCACGATCATGATTATAACAACCACGACCAAGATTAAAACAACCATGACTATGATTATAACAACCACGACCATGATTATAACAACCACGACCAAGATTAAAACAACCACGACTATGATTATAACAACCACGACCATGATTATAACAACCACGACCATGATTATAACAACCACGACCATAATTAAAACAACCACGACCATGATTATAACAACCACGACCATGATTATAACAACCATGACCAAGATTAAAACAACCACGACTATGATTATAACAACCACGACCATGATTATAACAACCACGACCAAGATTAAAACAACCACGACTATGATTATAACAACCACGACCATGATTATAACAACCACGACCATAATTAAAACAACCACGACCATGATTATAACAACCACGACCATGATTATAACAACCACGTCCAAGATTAAAACAACCACGACTATGCTTATAACAACCACGACCATGATTATAACAACCACGACCAAGATTAAAACAACCACGTCCATGATTATAACAACCACGACTATGATTATAAATAAACCACGACCATGATTATAACAGAACTACTTAATTCATGATTATAACAACCACGACTATGATTATACTAACCACGACCATGATTATAACAACCACGACCATGATTATATCAACTACGACCATGATTATAACAACCACGACCATGATTATAACAACCACGAATCATGATTATAACAACC
>NW_024748185.1:0-13366 GCF_018991925.1 Homarus americanus
GACCGGGGAATGCTACCTCTGGGCCAATAGGACAATAAAAGCAGTGCTAGACTCTACTATATTTTACACAAAGCCTGTTCAACGAGCTTACGGCGCTGTGAACCACTATAGGGGACCACCTGTGCCGCTTAGGTGATCAGAGCAACGTTTAACCAAATGCGGCTTCGAAACCCGAGGATCCATATATATTTCATTAGTCCAATAAAGCACGCAGACTTCTAAATATAATCAAAGCCTCACCCCACCAGGATTTGAAGCCACGATCTTTTAATTGTGACCGGGGAACGCTACCTCTGGGCCACCAGGACAATAAAAGCAGTCCTAGACTCTAATATATTTCACACAAAGCCTGTTCAACGACCTTATGGCGCCATGAACCTCTAATGGGACCACCCGTGCCGCTTAGGTGATCAGAGCAACGTTTTACCAAATCCGGTTTCGAAACACGAGGATCCATATATATTTCATTAGCCCAATAAAGCACGCGGACTTTTACATATAATCAACACCTCACCCTACCAGGATTTGAACGCACGATCTCATAATTGTGACCGGGAAACGCTACCTCTGGGCCACTAGGACAATAAAAGCAGTCCTAGACTCTGCTATATTTCACACAAAGCCTGTTCAACGAGCTTATGGCGCCGTGAACCTCTAGTGGTGACCACCCGTGCCACTTAGGTGATCAGAGCAACGTTTTACCGAATGCGGCTTCGAAACACGAGGATCCATATATATTTCATTAGCCCAATATAGCAGGCGGACTTCTACATATAATCAACACCTCACCCCACCAGGATTTGAACCCACGATCTTATAATTGTGACCGGGGGACGCTACCTCTGGGCCACCAGGACAATAAAAGCATTCCTAAACTCTGCTATATTTCACACAAAGCCTGTTCAACTTGCTTATGGCACCGTGAACCTCTAATGGGGACCACCCATGCCGCTTAGGTGATCAGAGCAACGTTTTACCAAATCCGGCTTCGAAACAAGGAGGATCCATAAATATTTCATTAGCCCAATAAATCACGCGGACTTCTACATTTAATCAACACCTCACCCCACCAGGATTCAAACTGATGAGCCCATATTTGTAGACCGGGTATATACTGGGCCAATGGTATAATAAAAGCAGTCCTAGACTCAGCTATATTACACACAAAGCCTGTTCAACAAGCTTATGGCGCCGCGAACCTCTAATGGGGACCACCCGTGCCGCTTAGGTGATCAGAACAACGTTTTACCAAATGCGGCTTCGAAACACGAGGATCCATATATATTTCATTAGCCCAATAAAGCACGCGGACTTCTACATAATCAACACCTCACCCCACCAGGATTTAAACCCACAATCTTATAATTGTGACCGGGGAACGCTACCTCTGGGCTACCAGGACAATAAAAGCAGTCCTAGACTTCTGCTATATTTCACAAAAAGCCTGTTCAACGAGCTTATGGCGCTGCGAACCTCTAATGGGGACCATCCGTGCCGCTTACGTGATCAGAGCAACGTTTTACCAAATGCGGCTTTGGAACACGAGGATCCATATATATTTCATTAGCCCAATAAAGCATGCGGACTTCTACATAATCAACACTTATTCGTCTGGCAGGATTTGAAACTCAAGGATCTTAGGACTGTGACCAGAATGCTACCTCTGGGCCACCAGGACAATAAAAGCAGTCCTAGACTCTACTATATTTCACACAAAGCCTGTTCAACGACCTTATGGCGCCATGAACCTCTAATGGGGACCACGAGTGCCGCTTAGGTGATCAGACCAACATTTTACCAAATGCGGCTTCGAAAAAAGAAGGATTCATATATATTTCATTATCTCAATAAAGCACGCGGACTTCTACATTTAATCAACACCTCACCCCACCAGGATTTGAACCCACGATCTTATAATTGTGACCAGCGAACGCTACCTCTGGGCCACCAGGACAATAAAAGCAGTCCTAGACTCTGCTATATTTCACACAAAGCCTGTTCAACGACCTTATGGCGCCATGAACCTCTAATGGGGACCACCCGTGCCGCTTAGGTGATCAGAGCAACGTTTTACCAAATCCGGCTTCGAAACCCGAGGATCCATGTATATTTCATTAGCCCAATAAAGCACGCGGACTTCTACATTTAATCAACACCTCACCCCACCAGGATTTGAACCCACGATCTTATAATTGTGAACGGGGAACGCTACCTCTGGGCCACCATGACAATAAAAGCAGTCCTAGACTCTGCTATATTTCACACAAAGCCTGTTCAACGAGTTTATGGCGCCGTTAACCTCTAATGGGGACCACCCATGCCGCTTAGGTGATCAGAGCAACGTTTTACCAAATGTGGCTTCGAAACCCGAGGATCCATATATTTCATTAGCCCAATATAGGACGCGGATCATGATATAATCAACACCCCACCCCACCAGGATTTGAACCCACGATCTTATAATTGTGGCCGGGGAATGCTACCTCTGGGCCACCAGGGACAATAAAAGCAGTCGTAGACTCTGCTATATATCACACAAGGCCTGTTCAACGAGCTTATGGCGCCGTGAACCTCTCATGGGGACCACCCGTGCCGCTTAGGTGATGAGAGCAACGTTTTACCAAATGCGGCTTCAAAACACGAGGATCCATATATATTTCATTAGCCCAATAAAGCACGCGGACTTCTACATTTAATCAACACCTCACCCCACCAGGATTTGAACCCTCGATCTTATAATTGTGACCGGGGGACGCTACCTCTGGGCCACCAGGACAATAAAAGCAGTCCTAGACTCTGCTATATTTCACACAAAGCCTGTTCAATGAGTTTATGGCGCCGTGAACCTCTAATGGGGACCACCCGTGCCGCTTAGGTGATCAGAGCAACGTTTTACCAAATGCAGCTTCGAAACACGAGGATCCATATATATTTCATTAGCCCAATAAACCACGCGGACTACTTCATATAATCAACACCTCACCCCACTAGGATTCGAACCCACGATCTTCTAATTGTGACAGGGAACGCTACCTCTGGGCCACCAGGACACTAAAAGCATTCCTAGACTCTGCTATATTTTACACAAAGCCTGTTCAACGAGCTTATGGCGCCGTGAACCTCTAATGGGGACCACCCGTGCTGCTTAGGTGATCAGAGCAACGTTTTACCAAATGCAGCTTCGAAACACGAGGATCCATATATATTTCATTAGCCCAATAAAGCACGCGGACTACTTCATATAATCAACACCTCACCCCACTAGGATTCGAACCCACGATCTTCTAATTGTGACGTGGAACGCTACTTCTGGGCCACCAGGACACTAAAAGCATTCCTAGACTCTGCTATATTTCACACAAAGCCTGTTCAACGAGCTTATGGCGCCGTGAACCTCTAATGGGGACCACCCGTGCCGCTTAGGTGATCAGAGCAACATTTTACCAAATGCGGCTTCGAAACCCGAGGATCCATGTATATTTCATAAGCCCAATAAAGCACGCGGATTTCAACATTTAATCAACACCTCACCCCACCAGGATTTGAACCCACGATCTTATAATTGTGACCGGGGAATGCTACCTCTGGGCCACCAGGACAATAAAAGCAGTCCTAGACTCTGCTATATTTCACACAAAGCCTGTTCAACGAGCTTATGGCGCCGTGAACCTCTAATGGGGACCACGAGTGCCGCTTAAGTGATCAGACCTACATTTTACCAAATGCGGCTTCGAAACAAGAAGGATCCATATATATTTTATTATCCCAATAAAGCACGCGGACTTCTACATTTAATCGACACCTCACCCCACCAGGATTTGAACCCACGATCTTATAATTGTGACCGGGAAACGCTACCTCTGGGCCACTAGGACAATAAAAGCAGTCCTAGACTCTGCTATATTTCACACAAAGCCTGTTCAACGAGCTTATGGCGCCGTGAACCTCTAATGGGGACCACCCGTGCCACTTAGGTGATCAGAGCAACGTTTTACCGAATGCGGCTTCGAAACACGAGGATCCAGATATATTTCATTAGCCCAATATAGCACGCGGACTTCTACATATAATCAACACCTCACCCCACCAGGATTTGAACCCACGATCTTATAATTGAGACCGGGGGACGCTACCTCTGGGCCACCAGGACAATAAAAACATTCCTAGACTCTGCTATATTTCACACAAAGCCTGTTCAACTTGCTTATGGCACCGTGAACCTCTAATGGGGACCACCCGTGCCGCTTAGGTGATCAGAGCAACGTTTTACCAAATGCGGCTTCAAAAATTCTGAGGATCCCTTATATATTTCATTAGCCCAATAAAGCACGCGGACTTCTACATATAATCAACGCCTCACCCCACCAGGATTTGAGGCCACGATCTTATAATTGTGACCGGGGAACGCTACCTCTGGGCCACCAGGACAATAAAAGCAGTCCTAGACTCTCCTATATTTCACACAAAGCCTGTTCAACAAGCTTATAGCGCCGTGAACCTCTAATGGGGACCATCCGTGCCGCTTAGGTGATCAGAGCAACGTTTTACCAAATCCGGCTTCGAAACACGAGGACCCATATATATTTCATTAACCCAATAAAGCACGCAGACTTCTACATATAATCAACACCTCACTCCACCAGGATTCGAACCCACGATCTTATAATTGTGACCGAGGAACGCTACCTCTGGGCCACCAGGACAATAAAAGCAGTCTTAGACTCTGCTATATTTCACACAAGGCCTGTTCAACGAGCTTATGGCGCCGTGAACCTCTAATAGGGACCACCCATGCCGCTTAGGTGATCAGAGCAACGTTTTACCAAATGTGGCTTCGAAACACGAGGATCCATATATATTTCATTAGCCCAATAATGCATGCGGACTATTCCATATAATCAACACCTCACCCCACCAGGATTCAAACCCACGATCTTCTAATTGTGACCGGGGAACGCTACCTCTGGCCCACCAGGACAATAAAAACATTCCTAGACTCTCATATATATTTCACACAAAAGCCTGTTCAACGAGCTTATGGCGCTGTGAACACTCTAATAGAACCACCCGTAAGCAGGTGATCAGAGCAACGTTTGCAAATCTTGACTTCGAAACACGGATCCATATATATTTCATTAGCCCAATAAAGCATGCGGACATCTTCATATAATCAACACCTCACCCCACCAGGATTCGAACCCACGATCTTCTAATTGTGACCGGGGAACGCTACCTCTGGCCCACCAGGACATTAAAAGCATTCCTAGACTCTGCTATATTTCACACAAAGCCTGTTCAACGAGTTTATGACGCCGTGAACATCTAATGGAGACCCCCCGTGCCGCTTAGGTGATCAGAGCAACGTTTTACCAAATGTGGCTTCGAAACCCGAGGATCCATATATATTTCATTAGACCATTAAAGCACGCGGACTTCTACATATAATCAACACCTCACCCCACCAGGATTTGAACCCACAATCTTATAATTGTGACTGGGGGACGCTACCTCTGGGCCACCAGGACAATAAAAGCAGTGCTAGACTCTACTATATTTAACACAAAGCCTGTTCAACGAGCTTATGGCGCTGTGAACCACTATAGGGGACCACCCTCGCCGCTTAGGTGATCAGAGCAACGTTTAACCAAATGCGGCTTCGAAACCCAAGGATCCATATATATTTCATTAGTCCAATAAAGCACGCAGACTTCTACATATAATCAAAGCCTCACCCCACCAGGATTTGAAGCCACGATCTTATAATTGTGACCGGGGAACGCTACCTCTGGGCCACCAGGACAATAGAAGCAGTCCTAGACTCTACTATATTTCACACAAAGCCTGTTCAACGACCTTATGGCGCCGCCAGACCTCTAATGGGGACCACCCGTGCCGCTTAGGTGATCGAGCAACGTTTTACCGTCGGTTTTCGAAACACGAGGATCCATATATATTTCATTGGCCCAATAAAGCACGCGGACTTTTACATATAATCAATACCTCAACCTACCAGGATTTGAACCCACGATCTTATAATTGTGACCGGGAAACGCTACCTCTGGGCCACTAGGACAATAAAAGCAGTCCTAGACTCTGCTAAATTTCACACAAAGCTTGTTCAACGAGCTTATGGCGCCGTGAACCTCTAATGGCGACCACGAGTGCCGCTTAGGTGATCAGACCAACATTTTACCAAATGAGGCTTCGAAACAAGAAGGATCCATATATATTTTATTATCCCAATAAAGCACGCGGACTTCTACATTTAATCAACACCTCACCCCACCAGGATTTAAACCCACGATCTTATAATTGTGACCGGGGGACGCTACCTCTGGGCCACCAGGACAATAAAAGCATTCCTAGACTCTGGTATATTTCACACAAAGCCTGTTCAACGAGCTTATGGCGCCGTGAACCTCTAATGGGGACCACCCGTGCCGCTTAGGTGATCAGAGCAACGTTTTACCAAATCCGGCTTCGAAACAAGGAGGATCCATATATATTTCATTAGCACAATAAAGCACGCTTACTTCTACATATAATTAACACCTCACCCCACCAGGATTTGAACCCACGATCTTATAATTGTGACCGGGGAATGCTACCTCTGGGCCACTAGGACAATAAAAGCAGTGCTAGATTCTACTATATTTCACACAAAGCCTGTTCAACGAGCTTACGGCACTGTGAACCACTATAGGGGACCACCCGTGCCGCTTAGGTGATCAGAGCAACGTTTAACCAAATGCGGCTTCGAAACCCGAGGATCCATATATATTTCATTAGTCCAATAAAGCACGCAGACTTCTACATATAATCAAAGCCTCACCCCACCAGGATTTGAAGCCACGATCTTATATTTGTGACCGGGGAACGCTACCTCTGGGCCACCAGGACAATAAAAGCAGTCCTAGACTCTACTATATTTCACACAAAGCCTGGTCAACGACCTTATGGCGCCATGAACCTCTAATGGGGACCACCCGTTGCCGCGTGGGTGATCAGGTAACGTTTTACCAAATCCGGCTTCGAAACACGAGGATCCATATATATTTCATTAGCCCAATATAGCAGGCGGACTTCTACATATAATCAACACCTCACCCCACCAAGATTTGAACCCACGATCTTATAATTGTGACCGGGGGACGCTACCTCTGGGCCACTAGGACAATAAAAGCAGTCCTAGACTCTGCTATATTCACACAAAGCCTGTTCAACGAGCTTATGGCGCCGTGAACCTCTAATGGGGACCACCCGTGCCACTTAGGTGATCAGAGCAACGTTTTACCGAATGCGGCTTCGAAACACGAGGATCCATATATATTTCATTAGCCCAATATAGCAGGCGGACTTCTACATATAATCAACACCTCACCCCACCAGGATTTGAACCCACGATCTTATAATTGTGACCGGAGGACGCTACCTCTGGGCCACCAGGACAATAAAAGCATTCCTAGACTCTGCTATATTTCACACAAAGCCTGTTCAACTTGCTTATGGCATCGTGAACCTCTAATGGGGACCACCCATGCCGCTTAGGTGATCAGAGCAACGTTTTACCAAATCCGGCTTCGAAACAAGGAGGATCCATAAATATTTCATTAGCCCAATAAATCATTCGGACTTCTACATATAATCAACACCTCACCCTACCAGGATTCAAACCCACGATCTTATAATTGTGACCGGGGTATGCTACATCTGGGCCACCAGGACAATAAAAGCAGTCCTAAACTCTACTATATTTCACACAAAGCCTGTTCAACGACATTATGGCGCCATGAACCTCTAATGGGGACCACCCGTGCCGCTTAGGTGATCAGGGCAACGTTTTACCAAATCTGGCTTCGAAACACAAGGATCTATATATATTTCATTAGCCCAATAAAGCACGAGGTCTTCTACATATAACCAACACCTCACCCCACCAGGATTTGAACCCACGATCTTATAATTGTGACCGGGGAACGCTACCTCTGGGCCACTAGGACAATAAAAGCAGTCCTAGACTCTGCTATATTGCACACAAAGCCTGTTCAATGTGCTTATGGCGCCGTGAACCTCTAATGGGGACCACCCGTGCTGCTTAGGTGATGAGACCAACATTTTACCAAATGCGGCTTCGAAACAAGAAGGATCCATATATATTTCATTAGCCCAATAAAGCATGCGGACTTCTACATTTAATCAACACCTCACCCCACCAGGATTTGAACCCACGATCTTATAATTGTGACCGGGGAACGCTACCTCTGAATACCAGGACAATAAGCATTCCTGGGCTCTGCTATATTTCACAAAGCATGTTCACGAGCT
This sequence comes from Homarus americanus, assembly GCF_018991925.1. Lineage (NCBI taxonomy): Eukaryota > Metazoa > Arthropoda > Malacostraca > Decapoda > Nephropidae > Homarus > Homarus americanus. Next base: position 8,326 of record NW_024748185.1, read on the forward strand.
TATGGCAGTGAACCTCTAATGAGGACCACCCGTGCCGCTTAGGTGATCAGAGCAACGTTTAACCGTCAAACTGACCGAGGATCATATATATTTCATTAGTCCAATAAAGCACAGACTTTACATATAATCGCACCTCCTTACCAGGATTTGAACCCACGATCTTATAATTGTGACCGGGGAATGCTACCTCACAGACCTGGGACAATAAAAAGCAGTCCTAGACTCTGCTATATTTCACACAAAGCCTGTTCAACAGCTTATGGCGCCGTGAACTGCACTCTAATGGGGACCACAGGTACCGCAGAATCAATCAGGCAACATTTTACCAAATGCAGCTTCGAAACAAGAAGGATCCATATATATTTCATTATCCCAATAAAGCACGCGGACATCTACATTTAATCAACACCTCACCCCACCAGGATTTGGACCCACGATCTTATAATTGTGACCGGCGAACGCTACCTCTGGGCCACCAGTACAATAAAAGCAGTCCTAGACTCTGCTATATTTCACACAAAGCCTGTTCAACGACCTTATGGCGCCATGAACCTCTAATGGGGACCACCCGTGCCGCTTAGGTGATCAGAGCAACGTTTTACCAAATCCGGTTTCGAAACCCGAGGATCCATATATATTTCATTAGCCCAATAAAGCACGCGGACTTTTACATATAATCAACATCTCACCCTACCAGGATTTGAACCCACGATCTTATAATTGTGACCGGGAAACGCTACCTCTGGGCCACTAGGACGATAAAAGCAGTCCTAGACTCTGCTATATTTCACACAAAGCTTGTTCAACGAGCTTATGGCGCCGTGAACCTCTAATGGCGACCACGAGTGCCGCTTAGGTGATCAGACCAACATTTTACCAAATGAGGCTTCGAAACAAGACGGATCCATATATATTTTATTATCCCAATAAAGCACGCGGTCTTCTACATTTAATCAACACCTCACCCCACCAGGACTTGAACCCACGATCTTATAATTGTGACCGGGGAATGCTACCTCTGGGCCACCAGGACAATAAAAGCAGTCCTAGACTCGGCTATATTTCACACAAAGCCTGTTCAACGAGTTTATCGCGCTGTGAACCACTATAGGGGACCACCCGTGCCACTTAGGTGATCAGAGCAACGTTTTACCTAATGCGGCTTCGAAACACGAGGATCCATATATATTTCATTAACCCAATAAAGCAGGCGGACTTCTACATATAATCAACACCTCACCCCACCAGGATTTGAACCCACAATCTTATAATTGTGACCGGAGAACCTCTGAGCCACCAGGACAATAAAACAGTCCCCGACTCTGCTATATTTCACACAAAGCCTGTTCAACGAGCTTGTAGGCGCCGTAGACCTCTAATAGGACCACCACATGTAGCAGGTGATCAGACCAACATTTTACCAAATCGGCTTCGAAACAAGAAGGATCCATATATATTTCATTAGCCCAATAAAGCGCGGACTTCTACATTTAATCAACACCTCACCCCACCAGGATTTAAACCCACGATCTTATAATTGTGACCGGGGGACGCTACCTCTGGGCCACCAGGACAATAAAAGCATTCCTAGACTCTGCTATATTTCACACAAAGCCTGTTCAACGACCTTATGGCACCGTGAACCTCAAATGGGGACCCCCCGTGCCGCTTAGGTGATCAGAGCAACGTTTTACCAAATCCGGCTTCGAAAGAAGGAGGATCCATATATATTTCATTAGCCCAATAAAGCACGCTTACTTCTACATATAATTAACACCTCACCCCACCAGGATTTGAACCCACGATCTTATAATTGTGACCGGGGAATGCTACCTCTGGGCCACTAGGACAATAAAAGCAGTGCTAGACTCTACTATATTTCACACAAAGCCTGTTCAACGAGCTTACGGCGCTGTGAACCACTATAGGGGACCACCCGTGCCGCTTAGGTGATCAGAGCAACGTTTAACCAAATGCGGCTTCGAAACCCGAGGATCCATATATATTTCATTAGTCCAATAAAGCACGCAGACTTCTAAATATAATCAACACCTCACCCTACCAGGATTCAAACCCACGATCTTATAATTGTGACCGGGGTATGCTACCTCTGGGCCACCAGGACAATAAAAGCAGTCCTAGACTCTACTAAATTTCACACAAAGTCTGTTCAACGACCTTATGGCGCCATGAACCTCTAATGGGGACCACCTGTGCCGCTTAGGCGATCAGGGCAAGGTTTTACCAAATCTGGCTTCGAAACACGAGGATCCATATATATTTCATTAGCCCAATAAAGCACGCGGACTTCTACATTTAACCAACACCTCACCCCACCAGGATTTGAACCCATGATCTTATAATTGTGACCGGGGAACGCTACCTCTGGGCCACTAGGACAATAAAAGCAGTCCTAGACTCTGCTATATTTCACACAAAGCCTGTTCTACGAGCTTGTAACAGTGAACTCTAATGAGGGACCACCGTGCTGCTTGGGTGATAAGACCAGCATTTTGCAAATGCGGCTCGAAACAAAAAAGAAGGATCCCTTATATATTTCGTGGCCCAATAAAGCCGCGGACTTCTACATTTTAATCAACACCTCACCCCACCAGGATTTGAACCCCATGATCTTATAATTGTGACCGGGGAACGCTACCTCTGGGCCACCAGGACAATAAAAAGCATTCCCTAGACTCTGCTTATATTTCACTGGCATGTTCAACGAGCTTATGGCGCCGTGAACCTCTAATAGAGGACCACCGTGCCGCTGGTGATCAGAGCAACGTTTTTGCAAATGTGACGGCTGCGAGGATCCATATATATTTTATTAGCCCAATAAAGCACTCGGACTTCTACATATAATCAACACCTCACCCCACCAGGATTTGAACACACGATCTTATAATTGTGACCGGGAAACGCTACCTCTGGGCCACCAGGACAATAAAAGCAGTCCTAGACTCTGCTATATTTCACACAAAGCCTGTTCAGCGAGCTTATGGCGCCGTGAACCTCTAATGGGGACCACCCGTGCCGCTGAGGTGATCAGAGCAACGTTTTACCAAATCCGGTTTCAAAACACGAGGATCCATATATCTTTCATTAGCCCAATAAAGCATGCGGACTTCTACATATAATCAACACCTCACCCACAGTTTGAACCACGATCTTATAATTGTGTCCGGGGAGCAGCTACCTCTGGGCCACCAGGACAATAAAAGCAGTCCTAGACTCTGCTAAATTTCACACAAAGCCTGTTTAACGATCTAATGGCGCCGTGAACCTCTAATGGGGACCACCCGTGCCGCTTAGATGATCAGAGCAACGTTTTACTAAATGCGGCTTCGAAACACGAGGATCCATATATGTTTCATTAGCCTAATAAAGCACGCGGACTTCAACATATAATCAACACCTCACCCCACCAGGATTTGAACCCACGATCTTATAATTGTGACCGGGGGACGCTACCTCTGGGCCACCAGGACAATAAAAGCATTCCTAGACTCTGCTTTATTTCACACAAAGCCTGTTCAACTTGCTTATGGCACCGTGAACCTATAATGGGGACCACCCATGCCGTTTAGGTGATCAGAGCAACGTTTTACCAAATCCGGCTTCGAAACAAGGACGATCCATAAATATTTCATTAGCCCAATAAATCACTCGGACTTCTATATATAATCAACACCTCACCCTACCAGGATTCAAACCCACGATCTTATAATTGTGATCGGGGTATGCTACCTCTGGGCCACCAGGACAATAAAAGCAGTCCTAGACTCTACTATATTTCACACAAATCCTGTTCAATGAGTTTATGGCGCCGTGAACCTCTAATGGGGACCACCCATGCCGCTTAGGTGATCAGAGCAACGTTTTACCAAATGCGGCTTCGAAACACGAGGATCCATATATATTTCATTAGCCCAATAAGGCACGCGGACTTCTTCATATAATCAACACCTCACCCCACCAGGATTCGAACCCACGATCTTCTAATTGTGACCGGGGAACGCTACCTCTGGCCCACCAGGACACTAAAAGCATTCCAAGACTCTGCTATATTTCACACAAAGCATGTTCAGCGAGCTTATGGCGCCGTGAACCTCTAATGGGGACCACCCGTGCCGCTTAGGTGATCAGAGTAACGTTTTGCCAAATGCGGCTTCGAAACCCGAGGATCCATATAATTTTCATTAGCCCAATAAAGCACGCAGACTTCTACATATAATCAACACCTCACCCCACCAGGATTTGAACCCACGATCTTATAATTGTGGCCGGGGAATGCTACCTCTGGGACACCAGGACAATAAAAGTAGTCCTAGACTCTGCTATATTTCACACAAAGCCTGTTCAACGAGCTTATGGCGCCGTGATCCTCTAATGGGGACCACCCGTGCCGCTTAGGTGATCAGAGCAACGCTTAACCAAATGCGGCTTCGAAACATGAGGATCCATATATATTTCAATAGCCCAATAAAGCACGCGGACTACTTCATATAATCAACACCTCACCCCACTAGGATTCGAACCCACGATCTTCTAATTGTGACGGGGAACGCTACCTCTGGGCCACCAGGACACTAAAAGCATTCCTAGACTCTGCTATATTTCACACAAAGCCTGTTCAACGAGCTTATGGCGCCGTGAACCTCTAATGGGGACCACCCGTGCCGCTTAGGTGATCAGAGCAACATTTTACCAAATGCGGCTTCGAAACCCGAGGATCCATGTATATTTCATAAGCCCAATAAAGCACGCGGACTTCAACATTTAATCAACACCTCACCCCACCAGGATTTGAACCCACGATCTTATAATTGTGACCGGGGAAAGCTACCTTTGGGCCACCACGACAATAAAAGCAGTCCTAGACTCTGCTATATTTCACACAAAGCCTGTTCAAGGAGCTTATGGCGCCGTGAACCTCTAATGGGGACCACGAGTGCCGCTTAGGTGATCAGACCAACATTTTACCAAATGCGGCTTCGAAACAAGAAGGATCCATATATATTTTATTATCCCAATAAAG
>NW_024748186.1:0-16412 GCF_018991925.1 Homarus americanus
CGATGTAACCCGTATATAGGGTCACAGTTAGCCATGACTAGTTCTCCATAATGCCCACACACTCATAGTACCCACACACTATCCACACACTACCCACACACTCACACAAGGAGATACAGTGAAATAAACTGCTGTACCTAAATATTATGTAACTCAAAATATATTCCCAAAACAGCACATTTACAGTTGAAAATAATAAAAGCATAAATAATACAAACAAAATCAATTAATATGTTTTTTATTATTTTTAAATATCAGAAATGTTGGGTCAACGCTTCTTGTTGTTCTTTGTCTTTTTCCCAGTGAAGATGTAATCTCCCCATGGCAGGTACTGGTCCTTTTGTACATGGCAGAAAGTGGTAGTTTCCTTCTTCTTCTTGTTGTTTTGAGGTTTAGTGTGCTTTGTGGTCTGCAGTTTGTTAGATCGGGGGCCCATCTCCTTCACCTGGCAAGGCTTCACCTCAACCTTTGAAACTTTTGTTACAGTGCGTCGGAACACCATTGTGATTTACTGACACTAACAGCTCTCTCACTGAGGTCAAATCAAAATTTGACCATACAGAAAGAATTACGGTTTAATAAGGTTGGAATTTAAAGAAATTGACAACAAAATGAAGCTCTGTTTATCACTATAGTAAAGAGGGATGGTGTTTGTAGAGATGATGGATGGTGTTATAATATGTAGTGATGATGGATGGTGTTATATGTAGTGATGAAGGATGGCGTTATATGTAGTAATGATGGATGGTGTTATATGTAGTGATGATAGGAGGGTAATATATGTAGTGATGATGGATGGTGTTATATATAGTGATGATGCATGATGATATATGTATTGATGATGGTTGGTGTTATATGTAGTGATGCTGGATGGTGTCATATGTAGTGATGATGGATGGAGTTATATGTAGTGATGATGGATGATGTTATATGTAGTGATGATGGTTGGTGTTATATGTAGTGATGTTGGATGGTGTTATATGTAGTGATGATGGATCGTGTTATATGTAGTGATGATGGATAGTGTTATATGTAGTGATGATGATGGATGGTGTTATAAGTAGTGATGATGGATGTTGTTAAATGTAGTGATGAAGGATGGTGTGAGTGAAGATTGTGAAGTGAGATGTAGTGAAGATTGTGAAGTGAGGTGTAGTGAAGATTGTGAAGTGAGATATAGTGAAGATTGTGAAGTGAGATGTGGTGAAGATTGTGAAGTGAGATGTAGTGAAGATTGTGAAGTGAGATGTAGTGAAGATTGTGAAGTGAAATGAAGTGAAGATTGTGAAGTGACATGTAGTGAAGATTGTGAAGTGAGATGTAGTGAAGATTGTGAAGTGAGATGTAGTGAAGATTGTGAAGTGAGATGTAGTGAAGATTGTGAAGTGAGATGTAGTGAAGATTATGAAGTGAGATGTCGTGAAGATTGTGAAGTGAGATGTAGTGAAGATTGTGAAGTGAGATGTAGTGAAGATTGTGGAGTGAGATGTAGTGAAGATTGTGAAGTGAGATGTAGTAAAGATTGTGAAGTGAGATGTAGTGAAGATTGTGAAGTGAGATGTAGTGAAGATTGTGAAGTGAGATGTAGTGAAGATTGTGAAGTGAGATGTAGTGAAGTTTGTGAAGTGGGATGTAGTGAACATTGTGAAGTGAGATGTAGTGAAGATTGTGAAGAGAGATATAGTGAAGATTGTGAAGTGAGATGTAGTGAAGATTGTGAAGTGAGATGTAGAGAAGATTGTGAAGTGAGATGTAGTGAAGATTGTGAAGTGAGATGTAGTGAAGATTGTGAAGTGAGATGTAGTGAAGGTTGTGAAGTGAGATGTAGTGAAGATTGTGAAGTGAGATGTAGTGAAGATTGTGAAGAGAGATGTAGTGAAGATTGTGAAGTGAGATGTAGTGAAGATTGTGAAGTGAGATGTAGTGAAGATTGTGAAGTGAGATATAGTGAAGATTGTGAAGTGAGATGTAGTGAAGATTGTGAAGTGAGATGTAGTGAAGATTGTGAAGTGAGATGTAGTGAAGATTGTGAAGTAAGATGTAGTAAAGATTGTGAAGTGAGATGTAGTGAAGATTGTGAAGTGAGATGTAGTGAAGATTGTGAAGTGAGATGTAGTGAAGATTGTGAAGTGAGATGTAGTGAAGATTGTGATGTGAGATGTAGTGAAAATTGTGAAGTGAGATGTAGTGAAGATTGTGAAGTAAGATGTAGTGAAGATTGTGAAGTGAGATGCAGTGAAGATTGTGAAGTGAGATGTAGTGAAGATTGTGAAGTGAGATGTAGTGAAGATTGTGAAGTGAGATGTAGTGAAGATTGTGAAGTGAGATATAGTGAAGATTGTGAAGTGAGATGTGGTGAAGATTGTGAAGTGAGATGTAGTGAAGATTGTGAAGTGAGATGTAGTGAAGATTGTGAAGTGAGATATAGTGAAGATTGTGAAGTGAGATGGAAGAAGATTAATAGGAAGGAGATGTAGTGAAGATTGGTGAAGGAGATGTAGTGAAGATTGTATAAGATGTGGTAAAGGATTGTGAAGTGAGATGTAGTGAAGATTGTGAAGTGAGATGTAGTGAAGATTGTAAAGTGAGATGTAGTGAAGATTGTGAAGTCAGATGTGGTGAAGATTGTGAAGTGAGATGTAGTGAAGATTGTGAAGTGAGATGTAGTGAAGATTGTGAAGTGAGATGTAATGAAGATTGTGAAGTGAGATGTAGTGAAGATTGTGAAGTGAGATGTAGTGAAGATTGTGAAGTGAGATGTAGTGAAGAATGTGAAGTGAGATGAAAAGAAGTGAGATGTAGTGAAGATTGTGAAGTGAGATGTGGTAAAGATTGTGAAGTGAGATGTGGGGAAGATTGTGAAGTGAGATTTGGTGAAGATTGTGAAGTGAGATGTGGTGAAGATTGTGAAGTGAGATATGGTGAAGATTGTGAAGTGAGATGTAGCGAAGATGTGAAGTGAGATGTAGTGAAGATTGCGAAGTGAGATGTAGTGAAGGTTGTGAAGTGAGATGTAGTAAAGATTGTGTAGTGAGATGTAGTGAAGATTGTGAAGTGAGATGTAGTGAAGATTGTGAAGTGAGATGTAGTGAAGATTGTGAAGTGAGATGTAGTGAAAATTGTGAAGTGAGATGTAGTGAAGATTGTGAAGTGAGATGTAGTGAAGATTGTGAAGTGAGATGTAGTGAATATTGTGAAGTGAGATGTAGTGAAGATTGCGAAGTGAGATGTAGTGAAGATTGCGAAGTGAGATGTAGTGAAGATTGTGAAGTGAGATGTAGTGAAGATTGTGAAGTGAGATATGGTGAAGATTGTGAAGTGAGATGTAGTGAAGATTGTGAAGTGAGATGTAGTGAAGATTGTGAAGTGAGATGTAGTGAAGATTGTGAAGTGAGATGTGGTGAAGATTATGAAGTGAGATGTAGTGAAGATTGTGAAGTGAGATGTAGTGAAGATTGTGAAGTAAGAAGTGGTAAAGATTGTGAAGTAAGATGTGGTAAAGATTGTGAAGTGAGATGTAGTGAAGATTGTGAAGTGAGATGTAGTGAAGATTGTGAAGTGAGATGTAGTGAAGATTGTGAAGTGAGATGTAGTGAAGATTGTGAAGTGAGATGTAGTGAAGATTGTGAAGTGAGATGTAGTGAGGATTGTGAAGTGAGATGTTGTGAAGATTGTGAAGTGAGATGTAGTGAAGATTTTGAAGTGAGATGTAGTGAAGTTTGTGAAGTAAGATTATAAAGTAAACTGTAGTAATTGAGGTTAAACGAACGCGGGTTATTCTGGAGTGTATCCGTGTCTTGTTAACGTGGAACCAACTTGGCGGTGGTTCTCAATATAGATACGTTATTTTGCCGGGAATTTCTATCAAAACGAAATATGACTCAACCATATTTAGCCTAAATTAACCTAGCGGCTTTATTATATATTCTAAGATGTTTAAGTTGGATAGATTAGATCAGGTTAGGTTAAGTCAGGTTGGGTTAGGTTAGGTTAGTTTTGTTAATTTTGCCACTTAGAGGCTAGTTTATTGTGCCCCCCATACTCATCCTGTGAGCCGTAGCGCAAAGAGATTACAAAGTGGTGTTAGATGAGGTAGGTGGTTAAGTTAAGTTTCAATAGGTTAGGTTAGATTACGTCAGGTTGGATTAAGTTAAGTTAGGTTAGGTAGGTAATAAGTAGATAGGTTACGGTCGGTAGGTGGGAAAGTTAGGTTTGATTAGGTTAGCTTATGTCAGACGGGGAGGTTAGGTTCGATTATGTCAGGTTAGGTTCGATTATGTCAGGTTAGGTTAGATTACGTCAGGTTAGGTTAGATTATATCAGGTTAGGTTAGATTATGTCAGGTTAGGTTAGATTATGTCAGGTTAGGTTAGATTATGTCAGGTTAGTTTAGATTATGTCAGGTTAGTTTAGATTACGTCAGGTTAGGTTAGATTATGTCAGGTTAGGTTAGATTATGTCAGGTTAGGTTAGATTATGTCAGGTTAGGTTAGATTATGTCAGGTTAGGTTAGATTATGTCCGGTTAGGTTAGATTATGTCAGGTTAGGTTAGATTACGTCAGATTAGGTTAGATTATGTCAGGTTAGGTTAGATTATGTCAGGTTAGGTTAGATTATGTCAGGTTAGGTAAGTAGGTGGAGGTGGGTAAGAAAGGTTAGGTTAGGTCGGCAGGCTTTAGTGTAGGAGCTTAAGTAATCCCGTAAAAATTTCATGTTAATTTTTGACACCATACATTATAATAATCCTTATAAACTATGTTACGGAACTGTGGTGTAATTTTTTCTGAACGGTTTATTATAAGTTTTATGCCATTAAAGAAGTTTTATCAAAGAGCGGCGTAATGAACCACAGACGTATTACCATTAACTCCTAAGTAACTTAAAACATGACTAATAACCTATGAACATGTAGTATTATATCATTACAATTTAACGTAATATATTATGAATGCTGTTATAATATCTTAAGTGTGTTACAAACATGGCTGCTCATATATGCCATCCTGTCTCTGGCAAAGAAGAGATTGCAGTAAGTAAAATTAATTGCCAAAGACAAATACTGGAAATTAAACATATACTTATTACCATTATCTGAAAAGCTTAGAACCACCGTTTTATATTTATTAAAAGTTTGTAGTGTTATACATCATGCAAACAAGTCACAGTTACGGCTTGCCATGCCATGTTTTGTGTCCTCGTCAGAGTCTTTCAGTACAACAGATTCCTTCACCTTGTTTAGCATTTTCATCATCTGCTTGACAGTTACACATCTCGGTGTATGTCATGCTATTCTTTCTGATTCTTTCTGTATGAACATGACAATGATCCACATTTCCTGACGCCACATCCACATTTAACAAGTTCTGTGATTGCTTCTGGAGCTGGTGGTTGGTCTGATATTACTAGTATGAAACAGCCATTGTCAATCTTCCAGCCATGCTCTAATTGTGAAAGCATTTCACTGTCTGCATCACAAGACCACAGAAGAGCTTGATACCTTCCTCTCAATATATGATACTTTAGAGTTGCTGCAGTCGCTCGTAGTTCTCCAGCTTCTGCCTGCGTTATCTTGAAGAGATGCCATCTAAGTTTTGACAGTTTAGTGAAAGTCATTCGTGGACAGTAGAGCTTAAATACAAATTCCTCTAGACCAATATACATGTCTGCTGGAGGGCATTTGGTCTACTCAGCATCTTGAATACATCTAGGACTTTTGTGTTAGATTTCATCAAAGTGCTCCAACATGCTTTCTTTCCTTTGCCAACAAATTTTCCAATGCAGTCAGATCCTGTGAAGGCATGGAAACCTGTAAAGCTCTCTGCCCAATGTGTTGTCGCTCACCAGTTCCTGTTATCATACTTGTATTTTCTCCAAGTTGAGGCTGTTTTAATATGCCAAACACATCAGTGTCTGGTGACTTGACATGTACAGTGCTGCCCTTCTGTGATGCATATACTGTATGTCCTGCTTAAGTTCTATAACTTGTGATAGCAATTTGATGGTTGAAGTCTTATTTGCTGCTTTCCACGACAGAAGATTAACCTTGGACAGCTTTTCCCAGATGCTCAATGGACCAACAATAAGTTCCTTGACAAAATTTTCAGAATTTTGTCTTCCAACTTCATATGCACATAGATTGTCATATTTGGCATTTTCTGGCATTGCAGCTCCAGTTACCAAGATTATAAGAGCATCATTTTCCTGGGATTACAGTCACCAATAACATTGTGTAGCTTCTGTACATCAGCATATTGACAGCTGACAATAGCTGTAGAGAGCTCATGGTGTTCTGTTCTTTTGTAATCTTTATGAGTTTGATATTTTATGTAATGAACTTAATTTGAAAACCCAAATGGTAGTATATGATCTTTTATCACCTTAGACACTCTGTGCGTCATGCCTCTCAAGTGATTTTTTTCCTCTTTTACTTCTCTGGACAAATACGACCTATCAGAAAAAATATCACCATATATTTTCTTAATCTACAGGTGCCAAGGTTTAAAATGACGGATGGTGTTAAAAATTAACCTGAAATTTTTACGTGACCACATATTGTCTTGTTGGGTTTCTGAGAGAACTTCACGGCTAAATAGCGCCTCTGTATTGATAGCCGGTACATGTCGTAATATCCACCGCTCATAGTTAAATCTTTATGTCCGTTTATTTTGTCCTAATTTAAGTATCAAAGAGTGTTTTCATTTTTAAGTATCTTAAGTATCTTTTTTCCCCACTCCTAAGTATCTAAGTATGATTTATTTTCATTTTTAAGTAACTAACCATATTTTTGTTTTCATTATAAAATGTGATTGATATAGACAACAGAAGTAAATATCAGCTGGAGGTCGTAAACGAAGCTGATGTGAAGTATTTTGACTCACTGTTCCCACGAACTAATTGCTTCACTGGTTTATACCGAAGAAATAAAACCGTCAACGAACCATCCGATTCAAATGTGTCTTAGGCGATACAGGGTGTTTAGGCGTCATTCTGATACCAAGAATGACTTTGTGTACTGTGGTGAAGCTGGGGGTAGGATAGGGTTGGGTTGGGTTGGGATGGGTTAGGATTACGCATGTGTGGGTATATTCTGTCGCATTTTATAGGTATCTTGCGTCTTTCTCTTTATTCCTTCTTTATCATGAGTATCTGTGCCTATTAATACACCACCTCGCAGGATAGTGGAAGAGGAATGGATAGTAACGAGATAATATTCTTCTTACATATACCTTAGCTTGATTACAGGTAACACCAGGTAGAAGTTACATGACTCTTAAGAGTTTTCCTCGACTTGGCTGATTCAACTGTAAGACTTGTTGTATTTATTCTTATTAAAATCCTCCACCTGTAAGACCCTCCACTTGTAAGACTCTCCACCTGTAAGACCCTCCACTTGTAAGACACTCCACTTGTAAAACCCTTTAGGGATTTGAAATACCTTCTCGTCTTGGCTCCACTAGTACTGTACACACCCTCTCTAGCCTTAGTTTACAGTAATGTTGAAGTATATATGGGTTAGAAAAACAAAAGATGCTTGTTTTATTTATTTATTTATTTATTTATTTATTTATTTATAGCTTATTTTAGAATCCCCGAAAGTTAGAACAAAATGGCTGACGGGACTCACAAGCGGGCGGTGTTTACAGTATGGACCAAGAATAAAAAATAAATTAAAAATAAAATAAATAAATTGTAAATTGGTGCATTGTTTTTCCAGGGGTAATTATAGAAGTACAACTGTTCTCCAGCAGTGGGTAACGATCATAGTCACGTATAGAGCTTCCGACGCAGGTAGATTGATATAGATGCATTACCTGGAGTTAGTGGGTTACAGGGGCCTCTTACACGATAATATTAAAGGTGTTTTTTCCTTCTGTTTGTGGCACTTGAGGTGTTTAGGTTAGGTTTAATTAAAATGGTTTAGTTATAATAGTTATATTACGATAAGTTAAGTTGAATTTAGAACTTTTTATTTGCATATATCGTGTTTTAGAAGGATTTGTTAGCTAATAAGTTTAATTTGGATACGTTTAGTTTAATTTAGATCATTTGATTTTACAAGGTCGTATTATAATGACTGGGAACCATATAGAAACCTGTTAGAGTAGTAAATATTTCTACGGCAGTGAATGAGTAAGTCAATAAGTGGTGTATAGAGCTGCTGACGCAACTTAAACGGTATATACTGTACATTATATGTGATCAGAGCTTTCCTGTTGTACGTAACCGCCTCCGTCAAAGTGTCTTAGTGGCTCATGTGAAGATTAGCCTCTAGTTTATTTAACCTCAAGATTAACTACACTGGCACTGCCTGACCTGACCTGACCTGACCTACCCTAACCTAACCTAACCTAACTAACTTAACTTAATCTAACCTAACTTAACTTCCCAGGTAGCGTTAGGTTAATCATTAGTTGAAATAAGCTGGGAGGGTTAATCTTCAGGTAATCTATCTTAATTAACAATTTTGGTCAGGTGAGGCCTTCCTTACCTTACTCGAGAGCAGGAGGAGGAGGACTTGCTAACATCTACAGATCATCGTCAACCAAGGCAGATATTGAATACCTTTTGTTTACCTTCGTGGCTTAAGAACACATCTTAACACCATAAGACTATTCGCCTCAATACAATAATACAGTAATTGATTATTGTATTCTAATAAAATTTACGGTGTATCTTGTGAACCAGATATATTGTTTGACCTTAGTGAATGAGAAACTGGTTGAGGTGTATTGTGGTAAACATCCTTAAGAGCAGCTCTGTGTGTTCTTACGACCTCTAAGTAACACAAAAGGTAACCATTATCTACCCTTGGTCAGTCACTTTATGTAGATGTCAATTGTGTCATTTTTCTAGACTTAGTGCCCCCTGGAGGAGAAAGTAAATACAATGTTGATTTATTTTGGTCACAACACACGCTAGTAGATTATTTTTTCCTATTTAACTAAATAATCTACACTATGTAGCTAACTAATTATATGACTCAAAGATGGTAACCAATATGGCGTCGATATTGTTCACATACTCTATGATAAATAGATGTATTGTCTGTTTAATTTTAGGGAAGAATTTAATTTATAAACTTTTGAGAATTTGGATACAGGAGTTTTGTCTTTGCGTGTGTGTGTTTGTGTGTGGTGATGATGATGACGGATTCTTTCCTCTGCAGTGAAAAAAATATCTTGACATTGCAAAGTTTAACTGTAAGCCGAAGGAACGTTTGTAATGTGACTTATTATGTGAAATTGTAACTTGAAATTCTTTGTGAAAAAATATTTCCCTATAAAGTTTGGCAGTAAATGAAGTATTACATCAAGGTGTAACTTGTAGTTCCTTGTGGAGTAAATTACCTAAGTGGACGATACAGCTACTCGAGGGTGTAAGACCTAGAGTAGAAAGTCTTAAGACCTTACCTGAGGTTGAAAGACTCTTATAGTGGAACGTCTTAGGTATTGAAACTTTAATTACAGTAAATAAAATATAATCTACCTAAACATTCCTTCACCTGGCGACAACTAATGATACAGGTGGTGTAATAGCTCTTTAAAATTCCTCCGTTTGATATAATAATGACCACACATGAACTTATAATGTGCAATATCTTGATAACACATTAGCTGCAACATTACACATAGTCCAGTGTATGTGTAGTGAGGGACATCTACCTAAATGAGTTACAGAATGTGGAGTTGAGGCAAAAAAATTTTGGGATATGTTTGAGATCATCAGTTGAGCCAAACGTTTATACTCAATATTGTTTTAATGGTATTTTAGAGCGACCGAAAAATGTAAACAAAATGGCCGGCTAGGCTCGGGGGATCCACGAGTCCTCTTATAAAGGATCGACAATAAATGAAAACAAATCAGATTAATTTAAACACATTTCCAAGAGTATTAGATCCTGTAAAGAGAGAAAATTAATACTTGATATTTGTAGAAGCTTTTTTTTTTCGTCCGTTTTCTTCTTGGTTAAAACAATTGTGGTGGTGTTACCTGTTCCAAACGGTAGACATCAAGGAAATGGATCAAGACCTTAACACTCAAAGGTACACATGATGATTTGTTCCCAAGTCCGAGGATTTACTTCACAAAACAGATTAACTTTAGGACACAATGATGGCGAACAAAATAACATCAACATTGCGTACAGTACATATCTTACTTTGACTCTTAACTCTTGTAATTTTTCGCAATGTTAGTGAATGAATTTGAGATTCTGGGCATATTTTCTTGTTTTTCTTTCTAATCAAGTGTAAAGGAAGATGTACTGTTTATTGATGGATTTGGTGATGTCTTAATAGTGTATTAGTGTGTTAATATTACACAGGTTTGGTATAGTGGTGACGGTAATGTTGTGTAGTAAGATTTTAATACATGGAGGTGAATTTGTCTTTTATGTTGAGGATTTGTTAAAGGGAAGATCTGATGGACGGGGATAATTGTCTGGTTGTGATGGACACGGCTCACCTAACCTAACCCAATCTAACCTAACCCAACCCACCCTAACCCAACCTAACCCAACCCAACCTAACCTAACCCCTATATATGTGTGAGATAAGGTTCTGATTCAAGAACAAGATGCACAAGTTCGAATCCAAATTGAGCTGTAGGGTTTGTTGACTAATTCGGGGCTTCACATTCATAAAACTCTCAAATGGGATACGACTAAACCCGAAGCCCCATCTTCCGTCGGTCGGTCGTCGGTGTCAGGTCAAAGTTCAGTTTGTAGTTCACCTCCTGTGATATGTGTCATTTATCGAAACGAAACATGAGGTTAACGTGAAAACAAAACCTCGAAGCAACACGTATAAACAGGGTCGAGTTTTCATCGGATTTTACGTCATGAAATTTTCCATCTTGAGAGAGAGAGAGAGAGAGAGAGAGAGAGAGAGATTGATTGATTGATTCCGATGCTGAAATTAACACTAAAATTTTATACTGTAATCGAGATAAATGCAGGTAAGGTTGGCGTATGGAATTATTGAAGAACGATCACAGAAATGTTTTACCTGTTTCCTGTGATGTAAGTCCAAAATGGTGTTAATTGTCATGGGTTTATACGTCCAAAATGTTCTTCATATCGTAGGGTCTTACATCCAAATATGTCATCCAAGTCCATATGTCCATTCATCCAGTTAGCTGTTTATCCATCCACCGATTCACCCACCTACCCATCTCTCCTCCCATTCAGTCCCCCATCTACCCATCTATCCTCCCATTCAGTCTCCCATCCATCCATCCATCCATCCATCACACGAGGAATAGAATGACCCACTTATAATTTTTCTCTTTCCTGCTGCACTAAGGATCAACCACCCAGAGTGGTATGGCTACCCTGAGTAAGTACACTCTGTATTCCTCCTTTACTCTATTGTGGGTGTAGGTGGTGGGTAGTGTGTGTTTGTGGATGTAGAACGTGGATAATAGGTTTGTTTGTGGGTGTAGGGCGTGGATAGTAGGTTTGTTTGTGGGTGTAGGGAGTGGATAGTAGGTTTGTTTGTGGGTTTGGGGCGTGGATAGTAGGTTTGTTTGTGGGTGTAGGGCGTGGATAGTAGGTTTGTTTGTGGGTGTAGGGCGTGGATAGTAGGTTTGTTTGTGGGTGTAGGGCGTGGATAATAGGTTTGTTTGTGGGTGTAGGGCGTGGATAGTAGGTTTGTTTGTGGGTGTAGGGCGTGGATAGTAGGTTTGTTTGTGGGTGTAGGGCGTGGATAGTAGGTTTGTTTGTGGGTGTAGGGCGTGGATAGTAGGTTTGTTTGTGGGTGTAGATACATACATAGTTAAGAGGAATAAATCAAAATGGGAAGAAGATTAAGATAAATAAACTGATGATTATTGGTACAGGTGAGTTAATAAAATAGATATAAATAGATAAATACAGTAGATAGATAGATAGATGTATGATTTTGTATACGGCAAGAGTAACTAAATATTCCTGTAACTGTAATTTCTTTCAGTTACAAAATACACAGGATTATAAATATGAGTATGCACATCAGGTGTTACAGTAAGTGGTAATATTTTGTAATACTCTTAAGTGATGAGGTAACAGAGGAAATAGACGGATACTAACGGAGAGTTTTTGTAGAATTAGACAGACATTCAGACAGTAAAACTTCTTCCGACAATACAAATTTTGACGGTGGAATTTATACACGAGAGTGTATGGATAGTTATGATGAGATGAATTATGACATCTACGTCTGATAATCCGTTGTTTAGAATGGATTATTATTATTTTTGTTGAGTTATTTAACAGTTTGAGAAAAGGTTTATTATGGTACTATGTCCTATTATCACACAAGGTCATAATTGAAGTAAAATAACCAATTATACTGTATTATCTTAGACAATATTCCCTGGACATGCTGGATAATATACCATCTACTTAAGGAGGTGATGTAGGTAAGGTAGATTGATATTTTAACATTAATTTACTCAGTTTTTTCTTAGTATCTGAGTTTTTTTTTTTTTATTCTGACAATTTATAATGCAAGCAGCGTTCACATGTTGTCAACCGCCCTCAAGTGTACAAGGAGTTTGGACTGTAACTGTACCGTCAATAAGTGGCTGTAAC
This sequence comes from Homarus americanus, assembly GCF_018991925.1. Taxonomy (NCBI): domain Eukaryota; kingdom Metazoa; phylum Arthropoda; class Malacostraca; order Decapoda; family Nephropidae; genus Homarus; species Homarus americanus. The sequence goes on from NW_024748186.1 coordinate 12,573, forward strand.
TGTACCGTCAATAAGTGGCTGTAACTGTACCGTCAATAAGTGGCTCTGTATTCTGAACACGGGGGATCTCTACAGTATAACCTACGAGTATAACTGTGGTGAAAGAACTGCTTCCCCGCATTATGTTGAGGAAGATTCGTATACAAACTTTTTGCCCTGACTTCGTAATAAAAAAATCTTAGGGAAAATATATTGAATGTATTTTTAATGTTTATTTATTTATTGTTGTCGTTGGTGTGTTTTTTTTTATCGGGATGTGTGTTATGATGTTTGACTTAATTATATTCACGAAAATGGAGTCAAGACAAATGTTGGACACATTGATGTGAAGTAACACAGTAAATGTTGTTGTTTGTGTTGCTGTGTTATTTATTTATTGTGTTTCTTATTCTTTTCTGTTTATTTTGTTTTATTTTGTTTTATTGTAGTAATTGTTATTCTTACTTATTTTCATTTTACTGTTTATTCGTTTTCTTATTTTCATTTTATTGTTCAATAATTTTCCATTCATTCTTATTTATTTATCTCGTTGGTGTATTTTATTTATTTGCTATTCTCTTAGGTATTTCACATTTACATTAATTAATCTTCAAATCATTGGTTGCTATTTTAATCATACTAGTTTAATGTTCACCTCAGCGGTCAACTGGCTTATGTCTAAACAATGTCTACCACTGTTTTAGCCAGACTTAGTTATGAGACTTGTAATTCAGTATCCATTACTTACCGTTTATCAGTGTAATTTGTGGTAATGGACTGCCCAATGTAATTATATATATTGTCTTACTGAAAAAAATGCGGTGTAACCAAGATTAAGTTTTATAGAGTTTGTATTTAAGGATTATTCTCCTATACTTCTCTTAGATTCTGAATATATTTTTGTTTCATTATTTCAGTGCATTGTAATGTGTAGTTAGTTACACTATAGATATATAATAATTGCTTTAAGTTTGGTTGGGAGTGTGGAAGGTGTTGTGGTGTGTGATGTGCAGGTGTGTACAGGTGGTGGTTACACCTGACTTCGAGGCGGGTGTGTATAGGTGCCGGATACACCTATGGTTACAACACAGGTGTATCCGGCAGCAGTAGTAACAAAGGGGCTATATGGGCTCCGGCGGCCATGTCGTGACACCGGCCGGCAGAATCCCCCGGTGAAAAAGGGAAACAAGATGGCCGTCCCCCATTCAATATGTAAACAACTCGACCTGAAATGTTGTTTATTGGACATTTTTCTCATTAGGGAGTCGAACCCTGGTTTTGAGTTGGTGTTCAACTACCGTGGCTGACGGCCATCACCTGTGATTCAACTGGTAGAATTAAGTGTAATAATAATAATAATAATAATAATAATAATAATAATAATAATAATAATAATAATAATAATAATTAACGTTTTATTGAAAGAGCTTGGCAGCCAGAAGGCTGAAAATATACAGTTACATATTTGGGGAATGGGTTTCGAATTACAAATATTATACAAGTAACATAAGTGATACAAATAAGATATATAATAACTAGATGGGGAAAAGCTCAAACTACAGTGCATTTCAACATAGTGACAGTGCAAGAAGTAGTATTTACTGGGAGTGAATACACTGGTTTATTACAAGTTATTGCTAATTTTTACAATGGTTGGGACTGGGCTGTTCTCATAGCGATCAGTTCGTGCACCTATGGGCTGGATGCGGTTGTGGTGTCAAACAGCAATTCTCGGGCTAGGGATCTCAGGTGGTAGTAGGAGCCGGTGTCGAGGATGGTGTAGAAGCTTCTTACCAAATTTGCAGATGAGGTCGTGGTGATGGTCAGTGAGAGTCGAAAGGGTCAGTGTGTTGAGCCCTTCTTGATATGTGGAGTAGGAAGGGGAGAGAATAATCTTGCATGCCCTCTTTTGCACTTTTACTAGATGGGCATCTTATCAAATGAACCCCTGTCCTAATGGGCCCTAGTCCTAATGGGCCCCAGTCCTATTGGGTCCCAGTTTTAATGGGCCCCAATTCTAATGGGTCACATTTCCAATGGTTCTCAGTCCTAATGAGCCTCAGTCCAAAGATACCACAGGCCTAATGGTTCCAGTCTTAATAGGCCTCAGTCTTAATGAGTCCCAATCCTGACGGCTCTCAATACTAATGGGCCTCAGTCCTAATAGTTTAAGGTTGGGACCCATTAAGGCTGGCTTCTATTTACCTTACAAGCACTGTGTTCTACCGTGTCATCCCGTGTGTGTGTGATTTCCCGTGTCAGGTGGTATAATACGCAGGTGAGGTGCTGCCAGGTAGGGTGGGTGAGGGTGGGCACCTTGATGCAGGGGAAGGTGAGTTCCTGATGCTGATTCACACCAGTGTCATGATGAGGTAATCTTATCACCTTATTAGTGTTCGATGAGTGGGTGGGCGTGGTGTGGAGGGGTGGGGGCGCGTAAGGGGTAGGCAGCAAGGGGCGTGGTGTATGGTGGGGGGAGGGTAAGGGGCGTGTAGGGGTAGCTAAGTGGGCGTGTTGAGTTGGGCAAGAGGGAGGCGTGGTGGGTGTAGGGGCGTGTATAGGAGGCGGGAAGTGGTGATGGCGCGCGCCACTAATCACTCTGACCTTACTGAACACAACCCATTATACAGCATAATTAGTGTTGCTTCCATCAGCCTCCCACAGTCAAACACACTATTTACATTTTCTCTTCACATATATTTTATTTTATTCGTTTCAAGTGGGACTCGAATTTCAGCCTTGGAGTTGAAGAGGAATTTTTTTAGGAGAAGTTGAAAAGAAATCGTGTTTAGTTGAAGACGAATGTGTTCTTATATAAAAGTGAAGGAATTAACCAGACGTGTTTGATTGTTTGGGCGTCTCTATCTCTCACACTCGAGTCCAAGATGTCCCCCTTGAGGACGGTGTTCGTGTAGCGTCGTCAAACTCGCTCTTGGTTTTTATTCAGCAGGAAGAGCTACACCCGCCACCTGGTGTTGGCCGTGTCTGGTGACCATCATATAAACAAGGCCGCTCTCTCGTGCCTTGTCCACACGCCACCCCCCACCTCCATATTGTACCGTTTTGTCCTTTATTAACGGTGGTGTTACTACAGGCAGCGTGGTGTGGGGGGAGGGCCGCTGCTTCACATTGTTCAGTCTTTGACGTGTAACACAAAACGTGAGATGTTGTGGTCCTTCACTACCTCACAACACACACACATCTCCTAGTTACCACATGCTGTTGTTATTAAAGCTCCACCAATGAGTACGCGTCGCTGTCTCGTCCTTTGCTCCGCCGACCATTACAGTGTGTAGCTGTAGGACTCGCCGCCGTGTTTGTTTCATGTAGCGACACTAAACTCCCGGAAATTTGTAGGTGTTAAGCTGGAGCGTTTGAGCTATTGTTGTCGTCACCTTGTTGATGTTTTGTAGGTCCGTGTTGGCTGAGGATTGTTGTTAGTGTTTCTTAAGGCATTAATAAACTAGTCATGAGGTTCTATAGGAATTATATCCTGCTGTTTTTTTTGTTCTTGTTCTTCTTATTGTTGTAGTTGTTCTTCAGTTGCATAATTCGAGTTGTGATTATCAGTAGAAGTTTGACGGGCTGGATTCTCTTATTGTTTCTTTAATTCATAAATAAGAACCGTAAACACAAGAGCAAAACAAAGACATAACCAATGAACTAAAAACAAATATATTGAAGGTTTAAATTTCTGGGATAGATTTAAATAGATCTTGGGTATATTTTCTCGTTCTTGGAGGTCAGGCCAGGCCAGGTCAGGTCAGGTCAGGTCATGTCATGTTAGGTGTACCGAATACGCTAGCAGAGGTGGTCAGATGCCTTGGGAATATTGTAGAGTAATTGAGGTCAGGTCAGGTG
>NW_024748187.1:0-19497 GCF_018991925.1 Homarus americanus
CAGGACCACCTGTAGTAGCATCCACAACAACATGACTGGACGAGGCAAAGGAGGCAAGGGACTTGGAAAGGGTGGCGCCAAGCGTCATCGTACGGTGCTTCGTGACAACATCCAGGGTATCACCAAGCCCGCCATTCGTCGTCTAGCTCGGCGTGGAGGTGTTAACCGTATATCCGGCCTCATCTACGAGGAGACCCGCGGCGTCCTCAAGGTGTTTCTGGAGAACGTCATCCGTGACGCCGTCACCTACACCGAGCACGCAAAAAGGAAGACCGTCACCGCCATGGATGTGGTGTATGCCCTGAAACGGCAGGGCCGCACCCTTTATGGTTTTGGTGGTTAATCAACCTGATGGACGGGCGCACACCACCACCACCACCACCACCACCACGACAAACAAATATACGGACCTACTTTTAGGTCCACATTTAAATCGCTAAAGAGTTGGTTAGACACTGAGTAAATCGTTGAAAATATATCCAATAACATGATCCTCTCTAATTCTGGACTTGTGGTATGAGTATAGGTTGTGCGTGAACGTGTTGGAACCACTTCCTAGTAATTGTCAGTCAGTCAGTCAGTCAGTCAACATTCACCTAACCTCCAGGTACCTCACCTAACTTCCTGTAGCGTCACCGAACCTCACGAAATGTAACCCAATGTAGTTTATAATCTATCCTAACATGACATAACATAACCACGCACTATATTACTTCGGTAAGAGTAATGAGTTTTAATACGCAAAGTTGCAGTTATCATTCATGCATACATACATACATACATACATAACATGCTAGTGGCAGGGGGGATTGAAGTGAATTTTAGGAGGAGAGAATAGGTGCAGTGGCTAAACAGTGCTTGCGTGAGGGACTTTAAGCAGCAACTCGCCTGGATGCGGCAGGATAGAGTCAGGTCAAGCGTCCGGTGCATGTTGGGTTCCGCCATGGTTTCTCAGTGTTTGGTCGGCTTGATTGTGTGTGTTGTTTTGTTGTTTGGAGGAAATGTCTTGGTATTCTTCTTCTTAGCTTGAAGTTGATTTTCTTCTAACTCTTCTCCTCTTGTTGTTCGTCTTCCTCGTGTCTGCTATCATTCTGTAAAGACCCTATATATGTATGTAGGTATGAGTGAGTAACAGTTGCCGGTTACAGTGATACTTCATATTCGCTGGTGTTGTACTGTATGGCTTCGGTATTTCTTAATATACAAACGGCACCGTTAGGGGATTGAGGTATTTAAAAACCAGCCTACATTACTTATATATAGAAATAAATAATGTGGCTTGGACAATAATGACGACTACTCTCTCCTACCTTCCCCAAACAAGGGCTTTTCGAAAGTATACATTGGACACAAATGACTTAGTACATACATTGGTGGTTTAACAAAAGCCCTCATTAGAGATAGGTGAAGGAGCACACAGTGAACATACAGATTAATGTTTGCACGCGTAGATCATGTAAGGTGAGGTGTTGAACACCAGACACGTGGTGTAGTAACTCCCTCACAGATGGCGTTATGAGGGGCCTGATGATGTAGCAGTTACCTCACAGATGGTGTTATGAGGAACTTCACATGATGATGCTGTAGCCAAACATTCACTACGTGGTGTCGTAGCATCTTGGGGACACCACGTGGTCGACATGACTCACTCATTCAAGTGGGTGAGGTGTGGTCCCAGGCCTCTCTATCGTGGAGTCTCAGGGGAAGTATAACCGGGTACCTGGGACCTCACTGTGTGAAGCTGGTTAGCTAGCTTGGGTAAGACTCAACTGCCGAGTTGTTTTTCACTGAGTTAAGCACTGTTCACCACTATTCATCACTGGTTCCATTCCTTTGCCAAATGAGATAGTACCTTATGGCAAGAACTTGTTGATAGTCCGGTGGGGAGGAGGGTTCAGGGGAGTGAGTTGGTATGGACCAACATATAAATAATAATAATAATAATAATAATAATTAACGGTTTATTGAAAGAGCTTGGCAGCCAGAAGGCTGAAAATATACAGTTACATATTTGGGGAATGGGTTACGAATTACAAATAATATACAAGTAACATGCGTGACACAAATAAGACATATAATAACTAGCTGGGGAAAAGCTCAAACTACAGTTCATTTCAACATAGTGACAGTGCAAGGAGTAGTGTTTACTGGGAGTGAGTACACTGATTTATTACAAGTTATCGATAATTTTTACAATGGTTGGGACTGGGCTGTTCTTATAGCGATCAGTTCGTGCACGTATGGGCTGGATGCGGTTGTGGTGTCGAAGAGCAATTCTCGGACTAGGGATCTCAGGTGGTAGTAGGAGCCGGTGTAGAAGCTTCTTACCAAATTTGCAGATGAGGTCGTGGTGATGGTCAGTGAGAGTCTAAAGGGTCGGTCAGTGTGTTGAGCGCTTCTTGATATGTGGAGTAGGAAGGGTAGATAATAATCTTGCATGGCCTCTTTTGCACTTTTTCTAGGTGTTTACGTTGTGTGGCATTTAGGGAGGAAGACCAGGTGAGCTTGGGAAGTATGAATGTTGTGTAAACACTGAGGAGCTGGTGTGCAGGAACACCGAGGGACTTGAGTCGGAGTAGGAGGTGGAGACGGAAACTGGAGGATTTGATAACTTCACTGACGTGTGGTTTCTAATTTAGTTTGTTGTCTATGGTGACGCCGAGGAGCTTCGTGGAATCTAAAACCTGGAGTGTGTTCGGACCTAGAGTAATGGAAGGAGGTGGGACAATGTCGGAGGAGAGGTTGATGTGCATAACCATGGTTGTTGGTGGCCCAGTTTTGGAGACTGTTCAATAAATCATGAAGGGCGGTATAGTTTGGAGCAGAATTGTTGACGCTGATCCCAATGGTGGAGTCGTCGACATATTTCCAGCGAGCAGGGGTTTCTCTTAGGGCATCATTGATGAGCATAAGGAAGCAGAGTGGTCCCATCTTGGTGCCTTGGGGGACGCCACAGGTGAGTGACTGAAAGGTGGAGACAGCCAGCCCCTCGGAAGCGTACAGCTTGGCGTCGGTCACTGAGGAAGTCTGTAAGCCCTGGTATAATAAGACTTCTCCGAAGCCCGAGGTCAATAGCTTAGTTGATGATTATATTGTGGTCGACTAGGTCGAACGCTTTAGTGAAATCAATGAAGGCGACAGCTACAGACGTTTTTCGTTTCTCGAGATGGCGGTATATGTAATCGAGAAAGCTGACAAGACAGTCAGTCAGTCAGTGGTGGAGGAAGTTTTCATGTTGCCAAATTGCTGAGGGTCTACTACGACTCCTGCAATATCAGCAAAAGCCCAGCCAGTCGAACACAAAACTTTCACAGATTAGGCTGGGTATTGGGGTGATTGCAATAGGTCGTAGCTGATTTAAGGATTGTGGGTTGGTTGACTTGGGCACTGGTGATACATAAGAGGTCTTCCAGTCAGCTGGGCATCTGGCTTGACTGAGAGAAGCATTGATGATGGAGCATAGGGGTTTAGCAAGCTCAGGGGAGAACTCCTTGAAGCGTTTCATTGGTAAGTCAATGGGGGTGGTAGAGCGTTTTAATTTTAGTTTGTCCAGGCGTTTTGCTATTTCAAATACTTCTACTAAGTCAGTGGGAAGGGGGGGGGCTGGTAGGTAAGCAGGGAGAGTGGTTGTGTCAAGCCGGGGGAGCGTCTGGCATATAGTAGCGAAGTGTGTGTGTGTGTGTGTATACTACTGTACTTTTTAGATCCTCCTACGCAACCTAACCTATTATAGTTAAGTATAGTAGGCTATACACTATTTTGTTTGTATGTGTTATAAAATGAAATTGCATGTTATTATTATTAATATTATTATTATTAATATTATTATTATTATTAGTAGTAGTAGTATTATTATTATTATTATTATTGTTATTATTATTACATGCTAATATAATACTAAGTTGCCCGCCAGATTTCCTCAGAGATGGGAGGAGCACATTGGCGGCGGTGTTGTTTATACTCCGCCCGATTACTGATTCCTATTCACCGAGCCAGAGCTGGCGGGCGGCGTGTTATGTGCCACGTTTTGTTTCCCATTGGGCGTACCGCTCAGCTGGGGAGTAGGAGATTTCATAAAAAGAAAGTTTGAGTGGAGAGCACACCTTTTCCTTCACATACAGTTATCTTAGACCATCTACTAGTATAATAGTTTGCACAAAAATACTCTACACTCTTTCTAGGTTATTGTTATGTTTTTTTTTTTTTTTTTGATTTCTCATCAGATTGTGCATTCAACTAATATACACTATTAGTGTGTTTATTATTATGTTTTATAGTATTATTTCGTATAATATTGGGTAACACAATTAGAGTCACTAGTATAGTATATTTTCGGGGTTTATAGCAGTTTGTGGTCTAATAGTATCATGCTTTATGAGTGGTGTTCTATGTAGTGATGGATGATTAGGCAATAAAATATGCTTTGGGTGTTTATAGCAGTTTGTGGTCTACTAGTATCATGCTTTATGGGTGGTGTTCTATGTAGTGATGATTAGGCCATAAAATATGCTTTTGGTTTATTGCTAACAAAATATACTTTGCTCTACCGCTGGAGTGCAAAACATGGTGAAACTTACATACACCGTTAATAAAGTATTGGTGGAAGAAGAAGAAGAAGTAAGAGGAAGAATTGTGGAGGGAATGAACAGTGAGACAATGTAAAGCCTCAGGGATGGCGGCAGCGTTTCTGTTATTAATATATAATAAGACAATAGGAAAATATGTTGTTGTCTCTACCTGTATTATTACCTTTGCGATAGCATGGTTCAATTTTGGGAGGACAGAGGAAGGAGCAGGAGGTTAGGAAGGGAGAGATAGTGTCTGTGATCCTCGGGTCACCACTCCTCGGATTGTGTCAGTTCAAGTTTAGAAGCTCCAACAACTTTCCCTGAATACAAATTGGCAACGTTTCGATTTACAACAGGTACCTACTTACTGCTACAGTAGGTAGGTGAACAGGGACCAAGGGGGCTAGGAAGAGTGTCCAAACAACTTGCCTGTGTGATGTAGTCGTGGCCAGAATTAGGTTAGGATACAGACACATCTGGCTAGTTAGTAACGCTGTACCCATACCGGAACACTCAGCATGTAAACTTGGTGATACACCTTTAAAGCACTATATTATTGAATGGGACACTGTCAAAGACTTCAGGCCACCTCACTTATTGTATCTTGAACTATGTCATTACTTCATTGAGGACATTACATTCTTGCTCTTTATCCCAAATTGGCTAGCCCACACTGGTAAATGTGTACTGTACTGTCAATGAATCTGATGTATTTCTTTGTGTATGAACCTGACTGAAAATAAGGTCGCCTCCCTGGCTGCTGCTGCTGCTGCTGCTGCTTCTTGCGCCCTTCTAAGTCCCGTTTAAGTCCCCACCCCAGGCCCCCACAACCGCCCTTCACATCTACACCATTCAAAATCAATTTCACTCAATTTCCACAAGACTATGCTAATTACACGTAAAATAGAGTGTTATCCTGCAAAACGTTGATGTCGTATATTTCTCTCTTTAAGTGATATCCTGTGGCTCCGAAAGGAGCCTGTTTGGTTGTTTGGTTAGGTTGTCTTGTGTGAACGAACCTTGGGTTCTTATTTCTTCTCTGTCTTCTTGGGGAGGAGCACAGCTTGGATGTTAGGAAGGACACCCCCTTGGGCAATGGTGACTCCAGATAGGAGCTTGTTCAGCTCCTCGTCATTGCGAATGGCAAGCTGAAGATGACGCGGGATAATGCGGGTCTTCTTGTTGTCGCGGGCGGCGTTACCGGCCAGCTCGAGCACTTCTGCTGCCAGGTACTCCATGACGGCTGCAAGGTACACAGGTGCACCTGCACCAACACGCTCAGCATAGTTGCCTTTACGCAAGAGACGGTGGATCCTACCCACGGGGAACTGGAGTCCGGCCCTGCTAGAACGGGACTTTGACTTGCCCTTCACCTTGCCTCCCTTGCCGCGTCCTGACATGTTGCTGCTGCTGCTTTTCGTGATAGGAGTTAAATTTCCGCCCGCCACCTTGGTCTTTTATACCAAGCTCAGGATCAGGCCAGGTGGCCGTCTCGCGGACCCAACCAATGTAAGAGAGCCGTAGCTGCAGCCAGTCTGATCCTGAGCGGCCCGCTCGGTATATAAGGAAAAGTTAGTCGGGCCAGTTTTCAATTCTCTCGCTCCGCGCCACGAGTAACTGTGCCGCCATGCCTCCCAAAACTTCCGGAAAGGCTGCCAAGAAGGCTGGAAAGGCCCAGAAGGCCATTGCCAAGGGTGACAAGAAGAAGAAGCGCAGGAGGAAGGAAAGCTACAGCATCTACATCTACAAGGTACTGAAGCAAGTGCACCCCGACACAGGAGTCTCCTCCAAAGCTATGTCCATCATGAACTCTTTCGTGAACGACATCTTCGAGCGCATCGCTGCCGAGGCTTCCCGCCTGGCGCACTACAACAAACGCTCCACCATTACAAGTCGGGAAATCCAGACAGCTGTCCGACTCTTGCTGCCCGGTGAACTGGCCAAGCATGCCGTGTCTGAGGGCACCAAGGCTGTCACCAAGTACACCTCTTCCAAGTAAGAGGTTACTTGTGCACAACAAACACGCCATCCCACTACTACAACTTAATCGGCTCCATCGGAGCCACAGTTACATGTTAAAGAGACAGTTACCGACAGTGATATATTGAGAGGGAAATAAAAAAAAAAAAAAATTATAATAATCTGCATTCTCTATTGGCGTAGAAACCGGACTAAATCGAAACATAATAAATAAATAAATAAATTCTGCGTGGAGTACTTTTACACCCACTGCAAAGTGACATACATGGAGTGTGTTTGGGCTTCATTTCATGTTTGCAGCACGCCTATTTCATGTAAACAATTTATTTTATTTTATTGTATTTTATTGTATTTTCTTTTATTTTATTTATTTATTTACTTACTTATTCTTTATATATTTATTTGTTACTAGCTCTTGTTTGTTTCACCCACCCACCTCCCGAATTGATGACCTACTATACATTCGTGCCTGCACGAATGTTACCAACTTACCGTTAGGCGATTTGGGTAACCGAAATTAACGCTCTCCTACCACCAACCATTTCGATTGTCATGAAAATTATCTTCAGAACAGTTCTTTGGCCCTGAGAAGGGCCGAGTTATAGATGTCTGGTAGGTTTTGTTGTGCTTTTTCTTTTTCCCCAAGGAAGAGGACTTAAGCACGCTCTCCGCGGATGCGCCGGGCCAGCTGGATGTCCTTGGGCATGATGGTAACGCGCTTGGCGTGAATGGCACACAGGTTGGTGTCCTCGAAAAGACCCACCAGGTAAGCCTCAGAGGCTTCCTGCAGAGCCATGACGGCAGACGACTGGAAGCGCAGGTCAGTCTTGAAATCCTGGGCGATCTCACGCACCAGGCGCTGGAAGGGCAGCTTCCTGATGAGTAGCTCTGTGCTCTTCTGGTAACGACGGATCTCACGAAGGGCGACGGTTCCGGGCCTGTAACGATGGGGCTTCTTGACACCACCGGTGGCTGGGGCGGACTTGCGAGCTGCCTTGGTGGCAAGCTGCTTCCGTGGAGCCTTGCCTCCAGTGGACTTGCGGGCAGTCTGTTTAGTACGGGCCATCTCGACGACGAAATAGTAAATACGGGCGGCCTGGCAGGCGGGCGGGCTTATATACAGACATTCTCCACCTCAGTGGCCACCTCATTGGCCACGAGTGCCGCATGCGTCATCCGCAAGCTACGCCCCACCTCCAAGAGGGAGGGACGGCCTTGGATGAACGATACTACCGCTGCGTCCACAGCACGCCACCTACTCCCACCAAACCGTGGGCGAAGCCACACCAGGACCACCTGTAGTAGCAACCACAACAACATGACTGGACGAGGCAAAGGAGGCAAGGGACTTGGAAAGGGTAGCGCCAAGCGTCATCGTAAGGTGCTTCGTGACAACATCCAGGGTATCACCAAGCCCGCCATTCGTCGTCTAGCTCGGCGTGGAGGTGTTAAACGTATATCCGGCCTCATCTACGAGGAGACCCGCGGCGTCCTCAAGGTGTTTCTGGAGAACGTCATCCGTGACGCCGTCACCTACACCGAGCACGCAAAAAGGAAGACCGTCACCGCCATGGATGTGGTGTATGCCCTGAAACGGCAGGGCCGCACCCTTTATGGTTTTGGTGGTTAATCAACCTGATGGACGGGCGCACACCACCACCACCACCACGACAAACAAATATACGGACCTAATTTTAGGTCCACATTTAAATCGCTAAAGAGTTGGTTAGACACTGAGTAAATCGTTGAAAATATATCCAATAACATGATCCTCTCTAATTCTGGACTTGTGGTATGAGTATAGGTTGTGCGTGAACGTGTTGGAACCACTTCCTAGTAATTGTCAGTCAGTCAGTCAGTCAGTCAACATTCACCTAACCTCCAGGTACCTCACCTAACTTCCTGTAGCGTCACCGAACCTCACGAAATGTAACCCAATGTAGTTTATAATCTATCCTAACATGACATAACATAACCACGCACTATATTACTTCGGTAAGAGTAATGAGTTTTAATACGCAAAGTTGCAGTTATCATTCATGCATACATACATACATACATACATAACATGCTAGTGGCAGGGGGGATTGAAGTGAATTTTAGGAGGAGAGAATAGGTGCAGTGGCTAAACAGCGCTTGCGTGAGGGACTTTAAGCAGCAACTCGCCTGGATGCGGCAGGATAGAGTCAGGTCAAGCGTCCGGTGCATGTTGGGTTCCGCCATGGTTTCTCAGTGTTTGGTCGGCTTGATTGTGTGTGTTGTTTTGTTGTTTGGAGGAAATGTCTTGGTATTCTTCTTCTTAGCTTGAAGTTGATTTTCTTCTAACTCTCCTCCTCTTGTTGTTCGTCTTCCTCGTGTCTGCTATCATTCTGTAAAGACTCTATATATGTATGTAGGTATGAGTGAGTAACAGTTGCCGGTTACAGTGATACTTCATATTCGCTGGTGTTGTACTGTATGGCTTCGGTATTTCTTAATATACAAACGGCACCGTTAGGGGATTGAGGTATTTAAAAACCAGCCTACATTACTTATATATAGAAATAAATAATGTGGCTTGGACAATAATGACGACTACTCTCTCCTACCTTCCCCAAACAAGGGCTTTTCGAAAGTATACATTGGACACAAATGACTTAGTACATACATTGGTGGTTTAACAAAAGCCCTCATTAGAGATAGGTGAAGGAGCACACAGTGAACATACAGATTAATGTTTGCACGCGTAGATCATGTAAGGTGAGGTGTTGAACACCAGACACGTGGTGTAGTAACTCCCTCACAGATGGCGTTATGAGGGGCCTGATGATGTAGCAGTTACCTCACAGATGGTGTTATGAGGAACTTCACATGATGATGCTGTAGCCAAACATTCACTACGTGGTGTCGTAGCATCTTGGGGACACCACGTGGTCGACATGACTCACTCATTCAAGTGGGTGAGGTGTGGTCCCAGGCCTCTCTATCGTGGAGTCTCAGGGGAAGTATAACCGGGTACCTGGGACCTCACTGTGTGAAGCTGGTTAGCTAGCTTGGGTAAGACTCAACTGCCGAGTTGTTTTTCACTGAGTTAAGCACTGTTCACCACTATTCATCACTGGTTCCATTCCTTTGCCAAATGAGATAGTACCTTATGGCAAGAACTTGTTGATAGTCCGGTGGGGAGGAGGGTTCAGGGGAGTGAGTTGGTATGGACCAACATATAAATAATAATAATAATAATAATAATAATTAACGGTTTATTGAAAGAGCTTGGCAGCCAGAAGGCTGAAAATATACAGTTACATATTTGGGGAATGGGTTACGAATTACAAATAATATACAAGTAACATGCGTGACACAAATAAGACATATAATAACTAGCTGGGGAAAAGCTCAAACTACAGTTCATTTCAACATAGTGACAGTGCAAGGAGTAGTGTTTACTGGGAGTGAGTACACTGATTTATTACAAGTTATCGATAATTTTTACAATGGTTGGGACTGGGCTGTTCTTATAGCGATCGGTTCGTGCACGTATGGGCTGGATGCGGTTGTGGTGTCGAAGAGCAATTCTCGGACTAGGGATCTCAGGTGGTAGTAGGAGCCGGTGTAGAAGCTTCTTACCAAATTTGCAGATGAGGTCGTGGTGATGGTCAGTGAGAGTCTAAAGGGTCGGTCAGTGTGTTGAGCGCTTCTTGATATGTGGAGTAGGAAGGGTAGAGAATAATCTTGCATGGCCTCTTTTGCACTTTTTCTAGGTGTTTACGTTGTGTGGCATTTAGGGAGGAAGACCAGGTGAGCTTGGGAAGTATGAATGTTGTGTAAACACTGAGGAGCTGGTGTGCAGGAACACCGAGGGACTTGAGTCGGAGTAGGAGGTGCAGACGGAAACTGGAGGATTTGATAACTTCACTGACGTGTGGTTTCTAATTTAGTTTGTTGTCTATGGTGACGCCGAGGAGCTTCGTGGAATCTAAAACCTGGAGTGTGTTCGGACCTAGAGTAATGGAAGGAGGTGGGACAATGTCGGAGGAGAGGTTGATGTGCATAACCATGGTTGTTGGTGGCCCAGTTTTGGAGACTGTTCAATAAATCATGAAGGGCGGTATAGTTTGGAGCAGAATTGTTGACGCTGATCCCAATGGTGGAGTCGTCGACATATTTCCAGCGAGCAGGGGTTTCTCTTAGGGCATCATTGATGAGCATAAGGAAGCAGAGTGGTCCCATCTTGGTGCCTTGGGGGACGCCACAGGTGAGTGACTGAAAGGTGGAGACAGCCAGCCCCTCGGAAGCGTACAGCTTGGCGTCGGTCACTGAGGAAGTCTGTAAGCCCTGGTATAATAAGACTTCTCCGAAGCCCGAGGTCAATAGCTTAGTTGATGATTATATTGTGGTCGACTAGGTCGAACGCTTTAGTGAAATCAATGAAGGCGACAGCTACAGACGTTTTTCGTTTCTCGAGATGGCGGTATATGTAATCGAGAAAGCTGACAAGACAGTCAGTCAGTCAGTGGTGGAGGAAGTTTTCATGTTGCCAAATTGCTGAGGGTCTACTACGACTCCTGCAATATCAGCAAAAGCCCAGCCAGTCGAACACAAAACTTTCTGATTCAGCTGGTGGGTCGTGGCCCAAGTTTGAGGTGCGACTGGTTGGCTTGACTTGGTCTTCCAGTCAGCTGGGCATCTGGCTTGACTGAGAGAAGCATTGATGATGGAGCATAGGGGTTTAGCAAGCTCCGGGGAGAACTCCTTGAAGCGTTTCATTGGTAAGTCAATGAGGGTGGTAGAGCGTTTTAATTTTAGTTTGTCCAGGCGTTTTGCTATTTCAAATACTTCTACTAAGTCAGTGGGAAGGGGGGGCTGCTGGTAGGTAAGCAGGGAGAGTGGTTGTGTCAAGCCGGGGGAGCGTCTGGCATATAGTAGCGAAGTGTGTGTGTGTGTGTGTGTGTGTGTGTGTATACTACTGTACTTTTTAGATCCTCCTACGCAACCTAACCTATTATAGTTAAGTATAGTAGGCTATACACTATTTTGTTAGTATGTGTTATAAAATGTAATTGCATGTTATTATTATTAATATTATTATTATTAATATTATTATTATTCTTATTATTATTAGTATTATTATTATTATTGTTATTGTTATTATTATTACATACTAATATAATACTAAGTTGCCCGCCAGATTTCCTCAGAGATGGGAGGAGCACATTGGCGGCGGTGTTGTTTATACTCCGCCCGATTACTGAATCCTATTCACCGAGCCAGAGCTGGCGGGCGCCGTGTTATGTGCCACGTTTTTTTTCCCATTGGGCATACCGCTCAGCTGGGGAGTAGGAGATTTCATAAAAAGAAAGTTTGAGTGGAGAGCACACCTTTTCCTTCACATACAGTTATCTTAGACCATCTACTAGTATAATAGTTTGCACAAAAATACTCTACACTCTTTATAGGTTATTGTTATGTTGTTGTTGTTTTTTTTGACTTCTCATCAGATTGTGCATTCAACTAATATACACTAATAGTGTGTTTATTATTATGTTTTATAGTATTATTTCGTAAAATATTGGGTAACACAATTATAGTCACTAGTATAGTATATTATATTATTGGGGTTTATAGCAGTTTGTGGTCTAATAGTATCATGCTTTATGAGTGGTGTTCTATGTAGTGATGGATGATTAGGCAATAAAATATGCTTTGGGTGTTTATAGCAGTTTGTGGTCTACTAGTATCATGCTTTATGGGTGGTGTTCTATGTAGTGATGATTAGGCCATAAAATATGCTTTTGGTTTATTGCTAACAAAATATACTTTGCTCTACCGCTGGAGTGCAAAACATGGTGAAACTTACATACACCGTTAATAAAGTATTGGTGGAAGAAGAAGAAGAAGTAAGAGGAAGAATTGTGGAGGGAATGAACAGTGAGACAATGTAAAGCCTCCAGGATGGCGGCAGCGTTTCTGTTATTAATATATAATAAGACAATAGGAAAATATGTTGTTGTCTCTACCTGTATTATTACCTTTGCGATAGCATGGTTCAATTTTTGGAGGACAGAGGAAGGAGCAGGAGGTTAGGAAGGGAGAGATAGTGTCTGTGATCCTCGGGTCACCACTCCTCGGATTGTGTCAGTTCAAGTTTAGAAGCTCCAACAACTTTCCCTGAATACAAATTGGCAACGTTTCGATTTACAACAGGTACCTACTTACTGCTACAGTAGGTAGGTGAACAGGGACCAAGGGGGCTAGGAAGAGTGTCCAAACAACTTGCCTGTGTGATGTAGTCGTGGCCAGAATTAGGTTAGGATACAGACACATCTGGCTAGTTAGTAACGCTGTACCCATACCGGAACACTCAGCATGTAAACTTGGTGATACACCTTTAAAGCACTATATTATTGAATGGGACACTGTCAAAGACTTCAGGCCACCTCACTTATTGTATCTTGAACTATGTCATTACTTCATTGAGGACATTACATTCTTGCTCTTTATCCCAAATTGGCTAGCCCACACTGGTAAATGTGTACTGTACTGTCAATGAATCTGATGTATTTCTTTGTGTATGAACCTGACTGAAAATAAGGTCGCCTCCCTTGCTGCTGCTGCTAAAGCTGCTGCTGCTGCTTCTTGCGCCCTTCTAAGTCCCGTTTAAGTCCCCCACCCCAGGCCCCCGCAGTACCCCTTCACATCTACACCATTCAAAAACATTTACACTCAATTTGCACAGAGTGTTATCCTGCAAAACGTTGATGTCGTATATTTCTCTCTTTAAGTGATATCCTGTGGCTCCGAAAGGAGCCTGTTTGGTTAGGTTGTCTTGTGTGAACGAACCTTGGGTTCTTATTTCTTCTCTGTCTTCTTGGGGAGGAGCCCAGCTTGGATGTTAGGAAGGACACCCCCTTGGGCAATGGTGACTCCAGATAGGAGCTTGTTCAGCTCCTCGTCATTGCGAATGGCAAGCTGAAGATGACGCGGGATAATGCGGGTCTTCTTGTTGTCGCGGGCGGCGTTACCGGCCAGCTCGAGCACTTCTGCTGCCAGGTACTCCATGACGGCTGCAAGGTACACAGGGGCACCTGCACCAACACGCTCAGCATAGTTGCCTTTACGCAAGAGACGGTGGATCCTACCCACGGGGAACTGGAGTCCGGCCCTTCTAGAACGGGACTTTGACTTGCCCTTCACCTTGCCTCCCTTGCCGCGTCCTGACATGTTGCTGCTGCTGCTTTTCGTGATAGGAGTTAAATTTCCGCCCGCCACCTTGGTCTTTTATACCAAGCTCAGGATCAGGCCAGGTGGCCGTCTCGCGGACCCAACCAATGTAAGAGAGCCGTAGCTGCAGCCAGTCTGATCCTGAGCGGCCCGCTCGGTATATAAGGAAAAGTTAGTCGGGCCAGTTTTCAATTCTCTCGCTCCGCGCCACGAGTAACTGTGCCGCCATGCCTCCCAAAACTTCCGGAAAGGCTGCCAAGAAGGCTGGAAAGGCCCAGAAGGCCATTGCCAAGGGCGACAAGAAGAAGAAGCGCAGGAGGAAGGAAAGCTACAGCATCTACATCTACAAGGTACTGAAGCAAGTGCACCCCGACACAGGAGTCTCCTCCAAAGCTATGTCCATCATGAACTCTTTCGTGAACGACATCTTCGAGCGCATCGCTGCCGAGGCTTCCCGCCTGGCGCACTACAACAAACGCTCCACCATTACAAGTCGGGAAATCCAGACAGCTGTCCGACTCTTGCTGCCTGGTGAACTGGCCAAGCATGCCGTGTCTGAGGGCACCAAGGCTGTCACCAAGTACACCTCTTCCAAGTAATAGGTTACTTGTGCACAACAAACACGCCATCCCACTACTACAACTTAATCGGCTCCATCGGAGCCACAGTTACATGTTAAAGAGACAGTTACCGACAGTGATGTATTGAGAGGGAAATAAAAAAAAAATTATAATAATCTGCATTCTCTATTGGCGTAGAAACAGGACTAAATCGAAACATTATAAATAAATAAATAAATTCTGCGTGGAGTACTTTTACACCCACTGCAAAGTGACATACATGGAGTGTGTTTGGGTTTCATTTCTTGTTTGCAGCACGCCTATTTCATGTAAACAATTCATTTTATTTTATTTTATTGAATTTTCTTTTATTTTAGTTATTTATTTACTTACTTATTCTTTATATATTAATTTGTTCCTAGCTCTTGTTTTTTGCACCCACCCACCTCCCGAATTGATGACCTACTATACATTCGTGCCTGCACGACTGTTACCAACTTACCGTTAGGCGATTTGGGTAACCGAAATTAACGCTCTCCTACCACCAACCATTTCGATTGTCATGAAAATTATCTTCAGAACAGTTCTTTGGCCCTGAGAAGGGCCGAGTTATAGATGTCTGGTAGGTTTTGTTGTGCTTTTTCTTTTTCCCCAAGGAAGAGGACTTAAGCACGCTCTCCGCGGATGCGCCGGGCCAGCTGGATGTCCTTGGGCATGATGGTAACGCGCTTGGCGTGAATGGCACACAGGTTGGTGTCCTCGAAAAGACCCACCAGGTAAGCCTCAGAGGCTTCCTGCAGAGCCATGACGGCAGACGACTGGAAGCGCAGGTCAGTCTTGAAATCCTGGGCGATCTCACGCACCGGGCGCTGGAAGGGCAGCTTCCTGATGAGTAGCTCTGTGCTCTTCTGGTAACGACGGATCTCACGAAGGGCGACGGTTCCGGGCCTGTAACGATGGGGCTTCTTGACACCACCGGTGGCTGGGGCGGACTTGCGAGCTGCCTTGGTGGCAAGCTGCTTCCGTGGAGCCTTGCCTCCAGTGGACTTGCGGGCAGTCTGTTTAGTACGGGCCATCTCGACGACGAAATAGTCAATACGGGCGGCCCGGCAGGCGGGCGGGCTTATATACAGACATTCTCCAACTCAGTGGCCACCTCATTGGCCACGAGTGCCTGTCTGCGTCATCCACTGGCTTCGCCCACCTCCAAGAGGGAGGGACGGCCTTGGATGAACACACGCTGCGTCTGGCAGCACGCCACCTACTCCCACCAAACCGTGGGCGAAGCCACACCAGGACCACCTGTAGTAGCAACCACAACAACATGACTGGACGAGGCAAAGGCGGCAAGGGACTTGGAAAGGGTGGCGCCAAGCGTCATCGTAAGGTGCTTCGTGACAACATCCAGGGTATCACCAAGCCCGCCATTCGTCGTCTAGCTCGGCGTGGAGGTGTTAAACGTATATCCGGCCTCATCTACGAGGAGACCCGCGGCGTCCTCAAGGTGTTTCTGGCGAACGTCATCCGTGACGCCGTCACCTACCGAAGCGCAAAAGGAAGACCGTCACATATGGATGTAGTGCTGAAACGGCAGGGCCGCACCCTTTATGGTTTTGTTGGTTAATCAACCTGATGGACGGGCGCACACCACCACCACCACCACCACCACCACGACAAACAAATATACGGACCTAATTTTAGGTCCACATTTAAATCGCAAAAGAGTTGGTTAGACACTGAGTAAATCGTTGAAAATATATCCAATAACATGATCCTCTCTAATTCTGGACTTGTGGTATGAGTATAGGTTGTGCGTGAACGTGTTGGAACCACTTCCTAATAATTGTCAGTCAGTCAGTCAACATTCACCTAACCTCCAGGTACCTCACCTAACTTCCTGTAGCGTCACCGAACCTCACGAAATGTAACCCAATGTAGTTTATAATCTATCCTAACATGACATAACATAACCACGCACTATATTACTTCGGTAAGAGTAATGAGTTTTAATACGCAAAGTTGCAGTTATCATTCATGCATACATACATACATACATACATAACATGCTAGTGGCAGGGGGGATTGAAGTGAATTTTAGGAGGAGAGAATAGGTGCAGTGGCTAAACAGCGCTTGCGTGAGGGACTTTAAGCAGCAACTCGCCTGGATGCGGCAGGATAGAGTCAGGTCAAGCGTCCGGTGCATGTTGGGTGCCGCCATGGTTTCTCAGTGTTTGGTCGGCTTGATTGTGTGTGTTGTTTTGTTGTTTGGAGGAAATGTCTTGGTATTCTTCTTCTTAGCTTGAAGTTGATTTTCTTCTAACTCTCCTCCTCTTGTTGTTCGTCTTCCTCGTGTCTGCTATCATTCTGTAAAGACTCTATATATGTATGTAGGTATGAGTGAGTAACAGTTGCCGGTTACAGTGATACTTCATATTCGCTGGTGTTGTACTGTATGGCTTCGGTATTTCT
This sequence comes from Homarus americanus, assembly GCF_018991925.1. Lineage (NCBI taxonomy): Eukaryota > Metazoa > Arthropoda > Malacostraca > Decapoda > Nephropidae > Homarus > Homarus americanus. Next base: position 16,778 of record NW_024748187.1, read on the forward strand.
TAATATACAAACAGCACCGTTAGGGGATTGAGGTATTTAAAAACCAGCCTACATTACTTATATATAGAAATAAATAATGTGGCTTGGACAATAATGACGACTACTCTCTCCTACCTAACCCAAACAAGGGCTTTTCGAAAGTATACATTGGACACAATTGACTTAGTACATACATTGGTGGTTTAACAAAAGCCCTCATTAGAGAAAGGTGAAGGAGCACACAGTGAACATACAGATTAATGTTTGCACGCGTAGATCATGTAATGTGAGATGTTGAACACCAGACACGTAGTGTAGTAACTCCCTCACAGATGGCGTTATGAGGGGCCTGATGATGTAGCAGTTACCTCACAGATGGTGTTATGAGGAAATTCACATGATGATGCTGTAGCAAAACATTCACTACGTGTTGTCGTAGCATCTTGGGGACACCACGTGGTCGACATGACTCACTCATTCAAGTGGGTGAGGTGTGGTCCCAGGCCTCTCTATCGTGGAGTCTCAGGGGAAGTATAACCGGGTACCTGGGACCTCACTGTGTGAAGGTGGTTAGCTAGCTTGGGTAAGACTCAACTGCCGAGTTGTTTTTCACTGAGTTAAGCACTGTTCACCACTATTCATCACTGGTTCCATTCCTTTGCCAAATGAGATAGTACCTTATGGCAAGAACTTGTTGATAGTCCGGTGGGGAGGAGGGTTCAGGGGAGTGAGTTGGTATGGGCCAACATATAAATAATAATAATAATAATTAACGGTTTATTGAAAGAGCTTGGCAGCCAGAAGGCTGAAAATATACAGTTACATATTTGGGGAATGGGTTACGAATTACAAATAATATACAAGTAACATGAGTGACACAAATAAGACATATAATAACTAGCTGGGGAAAAGCTCAAACTACAGTTCATTTCAACATATTGACAGTGCAAGGAGTAGTGTTTACTGGGAGTGAGTACACTGATTTATTACAAGTTATCGATAATTTTTACAATGGTTGGGACTGGGCTGTTCTTATAGCGATCAGTTCGTGCACGTATGGGCTGGGCTGGATGCGGTTGTGGTGTCAAAGAGCAATTCTCGGACTAGGGATCTCAGGTGGTAGTAGGAGCCGGTGTCGGGGATGGTGTAGAAGCTTCTTACCAAATTTGCAGATGAGGTCGTGGTGATGGTCAGTGAGAGTCTAAAGGGTCGGTCAGTGTGTTGAGCGCTTCTTGATATGTGGAGTAGGAAGGGTAGAGAATAATCTTGCATGGCCTCTTTTGCACTTTTTCTAGGTGTTTACGTTGTGTGGCATTTAGGGAGGAAGACCAGGTGGAGGAGGCATAGGTGCGCTTGGGAAGTATGAATGTTGTGTAAACACTGAGGAGCTCGTGTGCAGGAACACCGAGGGACTTGAGTCGGCGTAGGAGGTGGAGACGGAAACTGGAGGATTTGATAACTTCACTGACGTGTGGTTGCTAATTTAGTTTGTTGTCTATGTTGACGCCGAGGAGCTTCGTGGAATCTAAAACCTGGAGTGTGTGCAGACCTAGAGTAATGGAAGGAGGTGGGACAATGTCGGAGGAGAGGTTGATGTGCATAACCATGGTTGTTGGTGGCCCAGTTTTGGAGACTGTTCAATAAATCCTGAAGGGCGGTACAGTTTGGAGCAGAATTGTTGACGCTGATCCCAATGGTGGAGTCGTCGACATATTTCCAGCGAGCAGGGGTTTCTCTTAGGGCATCATTGATGAGCATAAGGAAGCAGAGTGGTCCCATCTTGGTGCCTTGGGGGACGCCACAGGTGAGTGACTGAAAGGTGGAGACAGCCAGCCCCTCGGAAGCGTACAGCTTGGCGTCGGTCACTGAGGAAGTCTGTAAGCCCTGGTATAATAAGACTTCTCCGAAGCCCGAGGTCAATAGCTTTGTTGATGATTATATTGTGGTCGACTAGGTCGAACGCTTTAGTGAAATCAATGAAGGCGACAGCTACAGACGTTTTTCGTTTCTCGAGATGGCGGTATATGTAATCGAGAAAGCTGACAAGACAGTCAGTCAGTGGTGGAGGAAGTTTTCAGGTTGCCAAATTGCTGAGGGTCTACTACGACTCCTGCAATATCAGCAAAAGCCCAGCCAGTCGAACACAAAACTTTCACAGATTAGGCTGGGTATTGGGGTGATTGCAATAGGTCGTAGCTGATTTAAGGATTGTGGGTTGGTTGACTTGGGCACTGGTGATATATAAGAGGTCTTCCAGTCAGCTGGGCATCTGGCTTGACTGAGAGAAGCATTGATGATGGAGCATAGGGGTTTAGCAAGCTCCGGGGAGAACTCCTTGAAGCGTTTCATTGGTAAGTCAATGGGGGTGGTAGAGCGTTTTAATTTTAGTTTGTCCAGGCGTTTTGCTATTTCAAATACTTCTACTAAGTCAGTGGGAAGGGGGGGGGCTGGTAGGTAAGCAGGGAGAGTGGTTGTGTCAAGCCGGGGGAGCGTCTGGCATATAGTAGCGAAGTGTGTGTGTGTGTGTGTATACTACTGTACTTTTTAGATCCTCCTACGCAACCTAACCTATTATAGTTAAGTATAGTAGGCTATACACTATTTTGTTTGTATGTGTTATAAAATGAAATTGCATGTTATTATTTTTAATATTATTATTATTAATATTATTATTATTATTAGTAGTAGTAGTAGTATTATTATTATTATTATTGTTATTATTATTACATGCTAATATAATA
>NW_024748188.1:0-7746 GCF_018991925.1 Homarus americanus
TTATACCATCATCAACTAATTTAAAATTCAAACGCCTTAACCTTACACACTGTGACCCTGGGTTGGAGAGGGGGGATGGGGGAGGGCAGGGGAAGACTCACCTAAATCACCCAGCAGGCGCTTTGTGACACCCAACAAGTGACCTTTGGGTGGGGGCAGTTTTCTCGCCAGATCTAGACCAGTGGGCAGTGTTAACCCCCAAAGGTCACCGAGGCAGGAGTGACCTTTGGGAAGTTTTTGGATTATAAATAGTGTTGTAGGAGGTGGTGGTGGAGGTGGTAGGTTAGTGAAGTCCTTGGTGGTGGTGGTTTGTTGAAGAGGGTCTGTTTTTTTATTGTTTTTATGTTTGTTTGATTGTTTTTATGTATGTTTGTTTGTTTTATTGTTTGTTTGTTTTGTTTTATTCTTCGTTTGTTCGTTTTATTGTTTGTTTGTTTGATTGTTTGTTTTATTGTTTGTTGGTATGTTTGTTTGTTTTATTGTTTGTTTTTTAGAATGATGTTTTTTGTGGTGTCATTATTGTTTGTGTTGTGTTGTTGATTGCTTGTTTGTTTGTGATGTGTTGTTTGTTTGTGGTTGGTGTGTGTGTGAGAGAGAGAGAGACACAGATAGAGAGAGAGAGAGAGAGAGTATCAACACAATTTCCATACCATATATTTGCCAACAACTTTGTCATAACGTAACAGTGAGCCAGGGACTCTCTCTCTCTCTCTCTCTCTCTCTCTCTCTCTCTCTCTCTCTCTCTCATGATAAAAAATTGATCGACTTATACCTGTGGTTCTTGTTTGTGTTTTAATTGTTAATTTCATACAACTTTTTATCTTATTTCTAATTTCTACTGTTGTTCCAGCCACATGTTGTATTGTTAATAATAATAATAATAATAATAATAATAATAATACGGTATTTATAAAAATAAAAATAATGATGATAATAATAATAATTAAGACGATAATTATTAAAATATGGAGGCAGGAGGAGGAAGTGGGAAGGAATGATGATAGTTGAGAAGATGACAATGGTAGTGATAATGCTGGTTGTGGTAGTGATGGTAATATTACACACGTAACAATAATGGTTGCCCTTTGTGTACGAGGATGGCCGGCTCTAGAGCAACCTAGGCGTGAATTTGTTTAAGGTGTTAGAATCTGTCGCCAACACCACAACCACACCGTAAGTTAACGAGTTGTATGACCCAGTTTCAATGAATAGTCCGAGAAGACCTGACAACTCGGCAACTGCACTGGCTAACCATTATTCCAGAATAAGATCCGCAAATCGATTAACATCTAGGTTCCCATTTACTGGTAAATAGAAAGCCAAATGTCGTAAAAAAAAATGCTCATAGTTTCACTCCGTCCGGGAATCGAACAGGGGTTCGATTACACCACAGGTTGCCAAAATCACGTGTAGTAAAAATTTTTTTTTTTTTTTTTCGTGCTGGTCAAGTCCCGACCAGAGGTTAGCTAGACCCCCGGACAACTCTTTCGGAGCTTGACCAGCACGTGGTATTGGTAATATTATCTCGACTTGTTTATATGTTACAAATTCACGTGTGAGTTTTCAATGTTTTGTTTTGTATAATATTTACTAATTCTAAGCTAAATGTTAACAAATAAATGACTTAAATAATACGAAAACAAACAAATAAAAGCGGAACTCCACCTAATATATACTGTGTTACACTAAATAGGGATAATTGGCCATTAGTGATAACTTCTATGTATTTATCTTTTCTAGAAGCCTTTGACTGGCCATAAACGATCCTGTAGATCATAAGTATACATATAAATGAATACCTTCATGCATAATGTAACCTGACCAGACCTAACCTAATTTAACCTAATCTAGCCTAACCTAACCTAACGTAACCTAACGTAATCTAGCATTCTTCTTGTTCTTGTTCTTGTTCTTCTTGTTCTCCTCCTCCTTCTCCTCCTCCTCCTCCTCCTCTGCATTATATCATCATCAACTAAATTAAAATTCAAACGCCTTGACCTTACACACTGTGACCCTGGGTTGGAGAGGGGGGATGGGGGAGGGCGGGGGAAGACTCACCTAAATCACCCAGCAGGCGCTTTGTGACATCCAACAAGTGACCTTTGAGTGGGGGCAGTTTTCTCGCCACATCTAGACCAGTGGGCAGTGTTAACCCCCAAAGGTCACCGAGGCAGGAGTGACCTTTGGGAAGTTTTGGGATTATAAATAGTGTTGTAGGAGGTGGTGGTGGAGGTGGTAGGTTAGTGAAGTCCTTGGTGGTGGTGGTTTGTTGAAGAGTGTCTGTTTTTTTTATTGTTTTTATGTTTGTTTGATTGTTTTTATGTATGTTTGTTTGTTTTATTGTTTGTTTGTATGTTTGATTGTTTGTTTTGTTTTATTCTTCGTTTGACCGTTTTATTGTTTGTTGGTATGTTGTTTGTTTTATTGTTTTGGTTTGTTTTATTGTTTGTTTTTTAGAATGATGTTTTTTGTGGCGTCATTATTGTTTGTGTTGTGTTGTTGCTTGCTTGTTTGTTTGTGATGTGTTGTTTGTTTGTGGTTGGTGTGTGTGTGAGAGAGAGAGTATCAACACAATTTCCATACCATATATTTACCAACAACTTTGTCATAACGTAACAGTGAGCCAGGGTCTCTCTCTCTCTCTCTCTCTCTCTCTCTCTCTCTCTCTCTCTCTCTTTCTCTCTCTCTCTCTCTCTCTCTCTCTCATGATAAAAAACTGATCGACTTATACCTGTGGTTCTTGTTTGTGTTTTAATTGTTAATTTAATACAACTTTTTATCTTATTTCTAATTTCTACTGTTGTTCCAGCCACATGTTGTATTGTTAATAATAATAATAATAATAATAATAATACGGCATTTATAAAAATAAAAATAATGATGATAATAATAATGATTGAGACGATAATTATTAAAATATGGAGGCAGGAGGAGGAAGAGGGAAGGAATGATGATAGTTGAGAAGATGACAATAGTAGTGATAATGCTGGTTGTGGTAGTGATGGTAATATTACACACGTAACAATAATGGTTGCCCTTTGTGTACGAGGTTGGCCGGCTCTACAGTAACCTAGGCGTGAATTTGTTTAAGGTGTTAGAATCTGTCGCTAACACCACAACCACACCCTAAGTTAACGAGTTGTATGACCCAGTTTCAATGAATAGTCCGAGAAGACCGGACAACTCGGCAACTGCACTGGCTAACCATTATTCCAGAATAAGATCCGCAAATCGATTAACATTCAGGTTCCCATTTACTTTTAAATAGAAAGCCAAATGACGTAAAAAAAAATGCTCATAGTTTCACTCCGTCCGGGAATCGAACAGGGGTCCACTCTCTTGCAAGGCGAGTATGCTGACTATTACGCCACAGGTTGCCAAAATCACGTTTAGTAAAAAAAATTTTTTTTTTTCGTGCTGGTCAAGCCCCGACCAGAGGTTAGCTAGACCCCCGGACAACTCTTTCGGAGCTTGACCAGCACGTGGTATTGGTAATATTATCTCGACTTGTTTATATGTTACAAATTCACGTGTGAGTTTTCAATGTTTTGTTTTGTATAATATTTACTAATTCTAAGCTAACTTTTAACAAATAAATGACTTAAATAATACGAAAACAAACAAATAAAAGCGGAACTCCACCTAATATATAGTGTGTTACACTAAATAGGGATAATTGGCCATTAGTGATAACTTCTATGTATTTATCTTTTCTAGAAGCCTTTGACTGGCCATAAACGATCTTGTAGATCATAAGTATACATATAAATGAATACCTTCATGCATAATGTAACCTGACCAGACTGAACCTAACTTAACCTAATCTAGCCTAACCTAACCTAACGTAACCTAACGTAATCTAGCATTCTTCTTGTCCTCCTCCTCCTCCTCCTCCTCCTCCTCCTCCTCCTCCTCTGCATTATATCATCATCAACTAAATTAAAATTCAAACGCCTTGACCTTACACACTGTGACCCTGGGTTGGAGAGGGGGGATGGGGGAGGGCGGGGGAAGACTCACCTAAATCACCCAGCAGGCGCTTTGTGACATCCAACAAGTGACCTTTGAGTGGGGGCAGTTTTCTCGCCACATCTAGACCAGTGGGCAGTGTTAACCTCCAAAGGTCACCGAGGCAGGAGTGACCTTTGGGAAGTTTTGGGATTATAAATAGAGTTGTAGGAGGTGGTGGTGGAGGTGGTAGGTTAGTGAAGTCCTTGGTAGTGGTGGTTTGTTGAAGAGGGTCTGTTTTTTTTTATTGTTTTTATGTTTGTTTGATTGTTTTTATGTATGTTTGTTTGTTTTATTGTTTGTTTGTATGTTTTATTGTTTGTTTGTTTTGTTTTATTCTTCGTTTGTTCGTTTTATTGTTTGTTTGATTGTTTGTTTGTTTTATTGTTTGTTGGTATGTTTGTTTGTTTTATTGTTTTTGCTTGTTTTATTGTTTTTTAGAATGATGTTTTTTGTGGTGTCATTATTGTTTGTGTTGTGTTGTTGCTTGCTTGTTTGTTTGTGATGTGTTGTTTGTTTCTGGTTGGTGTGAGAGAGAGAGAGAGAGAGTATCAACACAATTTCCATACCATATATTTACCAACAACTTTGTCATAACGTAACAGTGACCCAGGGACTCTCTCTCTCTCTCTCTCTCTCTCTCTCATGATAAAAAACTGATCGACTTGTACCTGTGGTTCTTGTTTGTTTTAATTGTTAATTTAATACAACTTTTTATCTTATTTCTAATTTCTACTGTTGTTCCAGCCACATGTTGTATTGTTAATAATAATAATAATAATAATAATAATAATAATAATAATACGGTATTTATAATAATAAAAATAATGACGATAATAATACTAATTGAGACGATAATTATTAAAATATGGAGGCAGGAGGAGGAAGAGGGAAGGAATGATGATAGTTGAGAAGATGACAATAGTAGTGATAATGCTGGTTGTGGTAGTGATGGTAATATTACACAAGTAACAATAATGGTTGCCCTTTGTGTACGAGGATGGCCGGCTCTAGAGCAACCTAGGCGTGAATTTGTTTAAGGTGTTAGAATCTGTCGCCAACATCACAGCCACACCCTAAGTTAACGAGTTGTATGACCCAGTTTCAATGAATAGTCCGAGAAGACCGGACAACTCGGCAACTGCACTGGCTAACCATTATTCCAGAATAAGATCCGCAAATCGATTAACATCCAGGTTCCCATTTACTGGTAAATAGAAAGCCAAATGACGTAAAAAGAAAATGCTCATAGTTTCACTCTGTCCGGGAATCGAACAGGGGTCCACTCGCTTGCAAGGCGAGTATGCTGACTATTACACCACAGGTTGCCAAAATCACGTTTAGTAAAAAAAATTTTTTTTTTTTTTTTCGTGCTGGACAAGCCCCGACCAGAGGTTAGCTAGACCCCCGGACAACTCTTTCGGAGCTTGACCAGCACGTGGTATTGGTAATATTATCTGGACTTGATTATATGTTACAAATTTACTTGTGAGTTTTTCAATGTTTTGTTTTGTATAATATTTACTAATTCTAAGCTAACTTTTAACAAATAAATGACTTAAATAATACGAAAACAAACAAATAAAAGCGGAACTCCACCTAATATATACTGTGTTACACTAAATAGGGATAATTGGCCATTAGTGATAACTTCTATGTATTTATCTTTTCTAGAAGCCTTTGACTGGCCATAAACGATCCTGTAGATCATAAGTATACATATAAATGAATACCTTCATGCATAATGTAACCTGACCAGACCTAACCTAATTTAACCTAATCTAGCCTAACCTAACCTAACGTAACCTAACGTAATCTAGCATTCTTCTTGTTCTTGTTCTTGTTCTTCTTGTTCTCCTCCTCCTTCTCCTCCTCCTCCTCCTCCTCCTCCTCCTCCTCCTCCTCCTCCTCTGCATTATATCATCATCAACTAAATTAAAATTCAAACGCCTTGACCTTACACACTGTGACCCTGGGTTGGAGAGGGGGGATGGGGGAGGGCGGGGGAAGACTCGCCTAAATCACCCAGCAGGCGCTTTGTGACATCCAACAAGTGACCTTTGAGTGGGGGCAGTTTTCTCGCCAGATCTAGACCAGTGGGCAGTGTTAACCCCCAAAGGTCACCGAGGCAGGAGTGACCTTTGGGAAGTTTTGGGATTATATATAGTGTTGTAGGAGGTGGTGGTGGAGGTGGTAGGTGAGTGAAGTCCTTGGTGGTGGTGGTTTGTTGAAGAGGGTCTGTTTTTTTATTGTTTTTGTTTGTTTGATTGTTTTTATGTATCTTTGTTTGTTTTATTGTTTGTTTGTTTTTTGTTTTATTGTTTGTTGGTATGTTTGTTCGTTTTATTGTTTTTGTTTGTTTTATTGTTTGTTTTTTAGAATGATGTTTTTTGTGGTGTCATTATTGTTTGTGTTGTGTTGTTGCTTGCTTGTTTGTTTGTGATGTGTTGTTTGTTTGTGGTTGGTGTGTGGGTGAGAAAGAGAGAGAGAGAGAGAGAGAGAGAGAGAGAGAGAGTATCAACACAATTTCCATACCATATATTTACCAACAACTTTGTCATAACGTAACAGTGAGCCAGGGACTCTCTCTCTCTCTCTCTCTCTCTCTCTCTCTCTCTCTCTCTCTCATGATAAAAAACTGATCGACTTGTACCTGTGGTTCTTGTTTGTGCTTTAATTGTTAATTTAATACAACTTTTTATCTTATTTCTAATTTCTACTGTTGTTGCAGCCACATGTTGTATTGTTAATAATAATAATAATACGGTAATAATAATAATAAAAATAATGATGATAATAACAATAATTGAGACGATAATTATTAAAATATGGAGGCAGGAGGAGGAAGAGGGAAGGAATGATGATAGTTGAGAATATGACAATGGTAGTGATAATGCTGGTTGTGGTAGTGATGGTAATATTACGCACGTAACAATAATGGTTGCCCTTTGTGTACGAGGATGGCCGGCTCTAGAGCAACCTAGGCGTGAATTTGTTTAAGGTGTTAGAATCTGTCGCCAACACCACAACCACACCCTAAGTTAACGAGTTGTATGACGCAGTTTCAATGAATAGTCTGAGAAGACCGGGCAACTGCACTGGCTAACCATTATTCCAGAATAAGATCCGCAAATCGATTAACATCCAGGTTCCCATTTACTGGTAAATAGAAAGCCAAATGACGTAAAAAGAAATGCTCATAGTTTCACTCTGTCCGGGAATCGAACAGTGGTCCACTCGATTGCAAGGCGAGCATGCTGACTATTACACCACAGGTTGCCAAAATCACGTTTAGTAAAAAAAAAATTTTTTTTTTTCGTGGTGGTCAAGCCCCGACCAGAGGTTAGCTAGACCCCCGGACAACTCTTTCGGAGCTTGACCAGCACGTGGTATTGGTATTATTATCTCGACTTGATTATATGTTACAAATTCACTTGTGAGTTTTTCAATGTTTTGTTTTGTATAATATTTTCTTATTCTAAGCTAAATGTTAACAAATAAATGATTTAAATAATACGAAAACAAACAAATAAAAGCGGAACTCCATCTAATATATACTGTATGTTACACTAAATAGGGATAATTGGCCATTAGTGATAACTTCTATGTATTTATCTTTTCTGGAAGCTTTTGACTGGCCATAAACGATCCTGTAGATCATAAATATACATATAAATGAATACCTTCATGCATAATGTAACCTGACCAGACCTAACGTAACTTAACCTAATCTAGCCT
>NW_024748189.1:0-10441 GCF_018991925.1 Homarus americanus
AAGTTGATGAGGGGCCTTTGTTATACTCGATCAGGGGACTTTGTTATACTCGATAGAGGGGACTTTGTTATACTTTATCAGCGGACTTTTTTATACTCGATCAGGAGACTTTGTTATACTCGATGACGTGCCTTTGTTAAACTCTATGAGGGACCTTTGTTATACTCGACCAGGGGACTTTGTTATAATCGTTCAGGGGACATTGTTATACTCGATCAGGGGACTTTGTTATACTCGGTCAGGGGACTTTGTTATAATCGACCAGGGGAGTTTGTTATACTCCACCAGGGGACTTTGCTATACTCGATCAGGGGCCTTTGTTAAACTTGATCAGGGGCCTTTGTTGTACTCGATCAGGTGACTCGGTTATACTCGATCAGGGGACTTTTGCATACCTCGCTGATCAGCGGACTTTGTTATACCTGGATCAGGAGACTTTTGTTACACTAATGAGGGCCTTTGTTATACTCGATTAGGGGCCTTTGTTATACTCGATCAGGGGACGTTGTTATACTCAACCAGGGTTCTTTGTTATACTTGACCAGGGGAGTTTGTTATACTCGACCAGGGGACTTTGTTATACTCGATGACGGGCCTTTGTTAAACTCTATGAGGGACCTTTGTTATACTCGACCAGGGGACTTTGTTACACTCGATCAGGGGCCTTTGTTAAACTCGATCAGTGGCCATAGTTATACTCGATCAGGGGACTTTGTTATATTCTATCAGGGGACTTTGTTATACTCGATCAGGGGAGTTTGTTATACTCGATCAGGGGCCTTTCTTAAACTCGATCAGGGTCCTTTGTTATACTCGATCAGGGGACTTTGTTATACTCGATCAAGGGACTTTGTTATACTCGACCAGGTGAGTTTGTTATACTCGACCAGGGGACTTTGTTATACTCAATGCGGGGCCTTTATTAAACTCGATGAGGGGCCTTTGTTATACCTCGACCAGGGGACTTTTGGTTATACCTGATCAGGGCCTTGTTAAACCCCGATGAGTGGGCCTTTGTTATACTCGATCAGGGACTTTGTTACACTCGATCAGGACGTTGTTATACTCGGGATCAGGGCCTTTTGTTATACTCGATCAGGGCCTTTGTTATACTCCATCAGGGGACTTTGTTATACTCGACCAGGGTTCTTTGTTATACCCGATGAGGGGACTTTGCTATACTCGATCAGGGGACATTGTTATACTCTATGAGGGGGCTTTGTTATACTCGATCAGGGAACTTTGTTATACTCGGTGAGGGGACTTTGTTACACTCGATCAGGGGACTTTGTTATACTCGTTCAGGGGACTTTGTTATACTTGATCAGGGGACTTTGTTATACTCGATGAGGGGGATTTGTTATACACGATCAGGGGCTTTGTTATACTTGATCAGTGGCCTTTGTTATAATCGTTCAATGGACTTTGTTATACTCGATCAGGGGACTTTGTTATACTCGATCAGGGGACTTTGTTATACTCGACCAGGGGACTTTGATATACTCGACCAGGGGACTTTGTTCTACTCGATGAGGGGCCTTTGTTAAACTCGATCAGGGGCCTTTGTTATACTCGATCAGGGGACTTTGTTATACTCGATCAGGGGCCTTTGTTAAACTCGATCATGGGCCTTTGTTATACTCGATCAGGGGACTTTTTATACTCTATCAGGAGACTTTGTTATACTCGATCAGGGGGCTTTGTTTAACTCGATCAGGGAACTTTGTTATAATCGTTCAAGGGACTTTGTTATACTCGATCAGGGGCCTTTGTTATAATCGTTCAGGAGACTTTGTTATACTCGATCAGGGGACTTTGTTTTACTCGATCAGGAGACTTAGTTATACTCGACCAGTGGAGTTTGATATACTCGATCAGGGGACTTTGTTATACTCGATCAGGGGACTTTGTTATACTCGACCAGGTGAGTTTGATATACTCGACCAGGGGACTTTGTTATACTCGATCAGGGGACTTTTTATACTCTGTCAGGAGACTTTGTTATACACGATCAGGGGCTTTGTTATACTTGATCAGTGGCCTTTGTTATGATCGTTCAAGGGACTTTGTTATGCTCGATCAGGGGCCTTTGTTATAATCGTTCAGGGGATTTGTTATACTCGATCAGGGGACTTTGTTATACTCGATCAGGGGACTTTGTTATACTCAACCAGGGTTCTTTGTTATACTTGACCAGGGGAGTTTGTTATACTCGACCAGGGGACTTTGTTATACTCGATGACGGGCCTTTGTTAAACTCTATGAGGGACCTTTGTTATACTCGACCAGGGGACTTTGTTTCACTTGATCAGGGGCCTTTGTTAAACTCGATCAGGGGCCATAGTTATACTCGATCAGGGGACTTTGTTATACTCTATCAGGGGACTTTGTTATACTCGATCAGGGGAGTTTGTTATACTAGACCAGGGGACTTTGTTATACTCGATCAGGGGCCTTTGTTAAACTCAATCAGGGGCCTTTGTTATACTCGATCAGGGGACTCTGTTATACTCGATCAGGGGACTTTGTTATACTCGACCAGGTGAGTTTGTTATACTCGACCAGGCGACTTTGTTATACTCGATCAGGGCCCTTTGTTAAACTCGATGAGGGGCCTTGTTAAACTCGATGAGGGACCTTTGTTATACTCGACCAGGGGACTTTCTTACAATTAGATCAGGGGCCTTTGTTAAACTCGATCAGGGGCCATAGTTATACTCGATCAGGGGACTTTGTTATACTCGATCAGGGGACTTTGGTATACTCGACCAGGTGAGTTTGTTATACTCGACCAGGGGAGTTTGATATACTCGACCAGGGGACTTTGTTATATTCGATGAGGGGCCTTTGTTAAACTCGATGAGGGGCCTTTGTTAAACTCGATGAGGGACCTTTGTTATACTCGACCAGGGGACTTTGTTACACTCGATCAGGGGCCTTTGTTAAACTCGATCAGGGGCCATAGTTATACTCGATCAGGGGACTTTGTTATACTCGATCAGCGGATTTTGTTATACTCGATCAGGAGACTTTGTTATACTCGATGAGGGGCCTTTGTTATACTCGATCAGGGGCCTTTGTTATACTCGATCAGGGGAATTGTTATACTCAACCAGGGTTCTTTGTTATACTTGACCAGGGGAGTTTCTTATACTCGACCAGGTGACTTTGTTATACTCGATGAGAGGCCTTTGTTAAACTCGATGAGGGACCTTTGTTATACTCGACCAGGGGACTTTCTTACACTCGATCAGGGGCCTTTGTTAAACTCGATCAAGGGCCATAGTTATACTCGATCAGGGGACTTTGTTATACTCGATCAGTGGATTTTGTTATGCTCGATCAGGAGACTTTGTTATTCTCCATGAGGGGCCTTTGCTATACTCGATCAGGGGCCTTTGTTATACTCGATCAGGGGACTTTGTTATACTCAACCAGGGTTCTTTGTTATCTGGATGAGGCTTCGGAGTTACACCCCGATGAGGCCTCTTTGTTAAACTCGATGAGGACCTTGTTACTCTCGACCAGGGACTTTGTTACACTCCGATCAGGGCCTTGTTAAACTCAAGGATCAGGGCCATAGCTATACTCGATCAGGGACTTGTTATACTCCGGATCAGGGACTTTTGGTATACCTGACCAGGTGAGCTGTTATACACGACCAGGGAGTTTGATATACCGACCAGGGGACTTTGTTATATTCGATGAGGGGCCTTTGTTAAACTCCGATGAGGGGCCTTTGTTAAACTCGATGAGGGACCTTTGTTATACTCGACCAGGGGACTTTCTTACACTCGATCAGGGGCCTTTGTTAAACTCGATCAGGAGCCATAGTTATACTCGATCAGGGGACTTTGTTATACTTGATCAGCGGATTTTGTTATACTCGATCAGGTGACTTTGTTATACTCGATGAGGGGCCTTTGTTTTACTCGATCAGGGGCCTTTGTTATACTCGACCAGGGGACTTTGTTATACTCAACCAGGGTTCTTTTTTATACTTGACCAGGGGAGTTTGTTATACTCGACCAGGTGACTTTGTTATACTCGATGAGGGGCCTTTGTTAAATTCGATGAGGGAACTTTGTTATACTCGACCAGGGGACTTTCTTACACTAGATCAGGGGCCTTTGTTAAACTCGATCAGGGGCCATAGTTATACTCGATCAGGGGACTTTGTTATACTCGATCAGGGGACTTTGGTATACTCGACCAGGTGAGCTTGTTATACTAGACCAGGGGACTTTGTTATACTCAATGAGGGGCCTTTGTTAAACTCGATGATGGGCCTTTGTTGTACTCAACCAGGGGACTTTGTTATACTCGATCAGGGGCTTTTGTTAAACTCGATCAGGGGCCTTTGTTATACTCGATCAGGGGACTTTGTTATACTCGATCAGGGGACTTTGTTATACTCGATCAGCGGACTTTGTTATACTCGATCAGGAGACTTTGTTTTACTCGATGAGGGGCCTTTGTTATTTTCGATCAGGGGCCTTCGTTATACTCGATCAGGGGACTTTGTTATACTCAACCAGGGTTCTTTGTTATACTTGACCAGGGGAGTTTGTTATACTCGACCAGGTGACTTTGTTATACTCGATGAGGGGCCTTTGTTAAACTCGATGAGGGACCTTTGTTATACTCGACCAGGGGACTTTCTTACACTCGATCAGGGGCCTTTGTTAAACTCGATCAGGGGCGATAGTTATACTCGATCAGGGGACTTTGTTATACTCGATCAGCGGATTTTGTTATACTCGATCAGGTGACTTTGTTATACTCGATGAGGGGCCTTTGTTATACTCGATCAGGGGCCTTTGTTATACTCGATCAGGGGACTTTGTTATACTCAACCAGGGTTCTTTGTTATACTTGACCAGGGGAGTTTGTTATACTCGACCAGGGGACTTTGTTATACTCGATGAGGGGACTTTGTTAAACTCGATGAGGGACCTTTCTTATACTCGACCAGGGGACTTTCTTACACTAGATCAGGGGCCTTTGTTAAACTCGATCAGGGACCATAGTTATACTCGATCAGGGGACTTTGTTATACTCGATCAGGGGACTTTGGTATACTCGACCAGGTGAGTTTGTTATACTAGACCAAATGACTTTGTTATACTGAATGAGGGGCCTTCGTTAAACTCGATCAGGGGCCTTTGTTATACTCGACCAGGGGACTTTGTTATACTCGATCAGGGGCCTTTGTTAAACTCGATCAGGGGCCTTTGTTATACTCGATCACGGACCTTTGTTATACTCCATGAGGGGATCTTTGTTATACTCGACCAGGGTTCTTTGTTATACTCGATCAGGGGACTTTGTTATACTCGATCAGCGGACTTTGTTATACTCGATCAGGGGCCTTTGTTATACCCGATCAGGGGACTTTCTATACTCGATCAGGGGACATAGTTATACTCTATGAGGGGGGCTTTGTTATACTCGTTCAGGGGACTTTGTTTTACTTGATCAGGGGACTTTGTTATACTCGATGAGGGGCTTTGTTATACACGATCAGGGGGCTTTGTTATACTCGATCAGGGACTTTGTTATACTCGATCAGGACATTGTTATCTTTCGACCAGGGGTTTGATATACTCGACCAGGGAACTTTTTGTTATATACTCGATGAGGGCCTTTGTTAAACTCGATGAGGGACTTTGTTATACTCGGCCAGGGGACTTTGTTATACTCGTTAGGAATCCCTTGATATAAACTCGATGAGGCCATTTTTATACTCGATCAGGGGACTTTGTTATACTCTATCAGGGGACTTTATTATACTCGATCAGGGGGCTTTGTTATACTCGATCAGGGAACTTTGTTATACTCGATCAGGGGACTTTGTTATAATCGACCAGGGGAGTGTGTTATACTCGACCTGGGGACTTTGCTATACTCGATGAGGGGCCTTTGTTTAAGTTGATGAGGGGCCTTTGTTATACTCGATCAGGGGACTTTGTTATACTCGATAGAGGGGACTTTGTTATACTTTATCAGCGGACTTTGTTATACTCGATCAGGAGACTTTGTTATACTCGATGACGTGCCTTTGTTAAACTCTATGAGGGACCTTTGTTATACTCGACCAGGGGACTTTGTTATAATCGTTCAGGGGACATTGTTATACTCGATCAGGGGACTTTGTTATACTCGGTCAGGGGACTTTGTTATAATCGACCAGGGGAGTTTGTTATACTCCACCAGGGGACTTTGCTATACTCGATCAGGGGCCTTTGTTAAACTTGATCAGGGGCCTTTGTTGTACTCGATCAGGGGACTTTGTTATACTCGATCAGGGGACTTTGGTATACTCGATCAGCGGACTTTGTTATACTCGATCAGGAGACTTTGTTATACTCAATGAAGGGGCCTTTGTTATACTCGATTAGGGGCCTTTGTTATACTCGATCAGGGGACTTTGTTATACTCAACCAGGGTTCTTTGTTATACTTGACCAGGGGAGATTGTTATACTCGACCAGGGGACTTTGTTATACTCGATGACGGGCCTTTGTTAAACTCTATGAGGGACCTTTGTTATACTCGACCAGGGGACTTTGTTACACTCGATCAGGGGCTTTTGTTAAACTCGATCAGGGACCATAGTTATACTCGATTAGGGGACTTTGTTATACTCTATCAGGGGACTATGTTATACTCGATCAGGGGAGTTTGTTATACTCGATCAGGGGCCTTTCTTAAACACGATGAGGGGCCTTTGTTATACTCGATCAGGGGACTTTGTTATACTCGATCAAGGGACTTTGTTATTTTCGACCAGGTGAGTTTGTTATACTCGACCAGGGGACTTTGTTATACTCAATGCGGGACGCTATTAAGCTCGATGAGACGCTGTTATACTCGACCAAGGACTTTGTTATACTCCCGATCAGGACGCTGTTAAAGCTCGATGAGACGCTGTTATACTCGATCAGGGGACTTTTGGTATACTCGATCAGGGACTTTGTTTATACTCGTCAGCGGACTTTACACTCGATCGAGGACGTTGTTATACTCGATCAGGGGCCTTTGTTATACTCGATCAGGGGCCTTTGTTATACTTCATCAGGGGACTTTGTTATACTCGACCAGGGTTCTTTGTTATACCCGATGAGGGGACTTTGCTATACTCTATCAGGGGACATTGTTATACTCTATGAGGGGGCTTTGTTATCCTCGATCAGGGAACTTTGTTATACTCGGTGAGGGGACTTTGTTACACTCGATCAGGGGACTTTGTTATACTCGTTCAGGGGACTTTGTAATACTTGATCAGGGGACTTTGTTATACTCGATGAGGGGGATTTGTTATACACGATCAGGGGCTTTGTTATACTTGATCAGTGGCCTTTGTTATAATCGTTCAATGGACTTTGTTATACTCGATCAGGGGACTTTGTTATACTCGATCAGGGGACTTTGTTATACTCGACCAGGGAACTTTGATATACTCGACCAGAGGACTTTGTTTCCTCTCGATCAGGGGCCTTTGTTATACAAGATCAGAGGACTTTGTTATTCTCGTTTAGGGGCATTTTTTGGACTCGATCAGGGGCCTATGTTATACTCGATCAGGGGACTTTGTTATACTCAGTCAGGGACTATGTTATAATCGATCAGGGGCCTTTGTTATACTAGATCAGAGGACTTTGTTATACTCGATTAGGGGCATTTTTTAGACTCGATCAGGGCCTTTGTTATACTCGATCAGGGGACTTTGTTATACTCGATCAGGGGACTTTCTTATACTCGAGCAGGGGGCTTTGTTATACTCGATCAGGGGACATTGTTATACTCTATGAGGGGGGCTTTGTTATTCTCGATCAGGGAACTTTGTTATACTCGGTGAGGGGACTTTGTTACACTCGATCAGGGGACTTTGTTATACTCATTCAGGGGACTTTGTTATACTTGATCAGGGGACTTTGTTATACTCGATGAGGGGGATTTGTTATACACATTCAGGGGCTTTGTTATACTTGATCAGTGGCCTTTGTTATAATCGTTCAATGGACTTTGTTATACTCGATCAGGGGACTTTGTTATACTCGATCAGGGGACTTTGTTATACTCGACCAGGGGACTTTGAAATACTCTACCAGGGGACTTTGTTCTACTCGATGAGGGGCCTTTGTTAAAGTCGATCAGGGGCCTTTGTTATATCGATCAGGGGCCTTTGTTAAACTCGATCAGGGGCCTTTGTTATACTCGATCAGGGGACTTTTTATACTCTATCAGGAGACTTTGTTATACTCGATCAGGGGGCTTTGTTATACTCGATCAGGGAACTTTGTTATAATCGTTCAAGGGACTTTGTTATACTCGATCAGATGCCTTTGTTATAGTCGTTCAGGAGACTTTGTTATACTCGATCAGGGGACTTTGTTATACTCGATTAGGGGACTTTGTTATACTCGACCAGTGGAGTTTGATATACTCGATCAGGGGACTTTGTTATACTCGTTCAGGGGACTTTGTTATACTCGACCAGGTGAGTTTGATATACTCGACCAGGGGACTTTGTTATACTCGATCAGGGGACTTTATATACTCTATCAGGAGACTTTGTTATACACGATCAGGGGCTTTGTTATACTTGATCAGTGGCCTTTGTTATGATCGTTCAAGGGACTTTGTTATGCTCGATCAGGGGCCTTTGTTATAATCGTTCAGGGGATTTGTTATACTCGATCAGGGGACTTTGTTATACTCGATCAGGGGACTTTGTTATACTCAACCAGGGTTCTTTGTTATACTTGACCAGGGGAGTTTGTTATACTCGACCAGGGGACTTTGTTATACTCGATGACGGGCCTTTGTTAAATTCTATGAGGGACCTTTGTTATACTCGACCAGGGGACTTTTTTCACTTGATCAGGGGCCTTTGTTAAACTCGATCAGGGGATATTGTTATACTCGATCAGGGGACTTTGTTATACTCGATCAGGGGAGTTTGTTATACTCGACCAGGGGACTTTGTTATACTCGATTAGGGGCCTTAGTTAAACTCAATCAGGGGCCTTTGTTATACTCGATCAGGGGACTCTGTTATACTCGATCAGGGGACTTTGTTATACTCGACCAGGTGAGTTTGTTATACTCGACCAGGGGACTTTGTTATACTCGATCAGGGCCCTTTGTTAAACTCGATGAGGGGCCTTTGTTAAACTCGATGAGGGACCTTTGTTATACTCGACGAGGGGACTTTCTTACACTAGATCAGGGGCCTTTGTTAAACTCGATCAGGGGCCATAGTTATACTCGATCAGGGGACTTTGTTATACTCGATCAGGGGACTTTGGTATACTCGACAAGGTGAGTTTGTTATACTCGACCAGGGGAGTTTGATATACTCGACCAGGGGACTTTGTTATATTCGATGAGGGGCCTTTGTTAAACTCGATGAGGGGCCTTTGTTAAACTCGATGAGGGACCTTTGTTATACTCGACCAGGGGACTTTGTTACCCTCGATCAGCGGCCTTTGTTAAACTCGATCAGGGGCCATAGTTATACTCGATCAGGGGACTTGTTTATACCGATCAGCAGTTTTGTTATACTCGATCAGGAGACTTTGTTTCATACTTGATGAGGGGCCTTTTGTTATACTCGATCAGGGCCTTTATTTATACTCGATCAGGGGACTTTCGTTATACCAACCAGGGTTAACATTTATACTTGACCAGGGGTTTGTTATACTTTCGACCAGGTGACTTTGTTATACTCGATGAGGAGCCTTTGTTAAACTCGATGAGGGACCTTTGTTATACTCGACCAGGGGACTTTCTTACACTCGATCAGGGGCCTTTGTTAAACTCGATCAGGGGCCATAGTTATACTCGATCAGGGACTTTGTTATACTCGATCAGCTGATTTTGTTATACTCGATCAGGGGACTTTTTTATACTCGATCACGGGACTTTGGTATACTCGACCAGGTGAGTTTGTTATACTCGACCAGGGGAGTTTGATATACTCGACCAGGGGACTTTGTTATATTCGATGAGGGGCCTTTGTTAAACTCGATGAGGGGCCTTTGTTAAACTCAATGAGGGACCTTTGTTATACTCGACCAGGGGACTTTGTTATACTCGATCAGCGGATTTTGTTATACTCGATCAGGAACTTTGTTATATGATGAGGGGCCTTTGTTATACTTTCGATCAGGCCTTTGTTATACTCGATCAGGGGACTTTGTTATACTCAACCAGGGTTCTTTGTTATACTTGACCA
Source organism: Homarus americanus (assembly GCF_018991925.1). Lineage (NCBI taxonomy): Eukaryota > Metazoa > Arthropoda > Malacostraca > Decapoda > Nephropidae > Homarus > Homarus americanus. The sequence continues at coordinate 10,243 of NW_024748189.1, forward strand.
GGGGAGTTTGTTATACTCGACCAGGTGACTTTGTTATACTCGATGAGGGGCCTTAATAAAACTCGATGAGGGACCTTTGTTATACTCGACCAGGGGACTCTCTTACACTAGATCAGGGGCCTTTGTTAAACTCGATCAGGGCCCATAGTTATACTCGATCAGGGGACTTTGTTATACTCGATCAGGGGACTTTGGTATA